>NW_026971431.1:0-113535 GCF_963678635.1 Symsagittifera roscoffensis | reverse complement strand
TTAATGATAGAATAAAAATAAGTAAGTATGCAAACCTTCAAACTTAATGGATTCAAGAGCTTTTTTCTCTAAAGTGAGGTGAGGTAAAACGAGTACAAAATTGTTCTCTTTTTTTTATGCGGGGAATTCAACCAAACTTTGAATTTAAGGACCACAGTTGCCCCTTGCTATTTTCTATTAATATTCTGATGGCTAATGAATGTGGTTTCAAGTGAATGGAAACATTAACTTTTCTTGCCCTCCGAAAAATGAAACCTGAGTTTTTTAAAACATTTTGTCAAAAGAGAAAAAAAAAACGAAAACAATGAACGCAAACTGTAAACCAATCAGGTAATTTTTTATTGTTAATTTACACAAGGACGCGCGATTGCGTATCTAGCTGCATCGAACTCCAACAACTTACAGCATTATTATAGAATTTTGGTTTGGACGTGTTCAGGGATGCAATTTGGGAACTCGCAAAAATATCAGGACCAAACATGCCACAGAAGTAATTTTGAGGAACTTTTAAAATTTGGAAAGTTTCAATGTCCGGGTAACACATAATTTGACTACTTTTGTCTATTAGGGATAGAAAAACAAATCAATGGTAGTTTTTTCTTTCAGAAAGAAAACTCTGGGCTGAACAATCTAGCCGTTCTGATGGTGTGGACTTCTGGAGTATGTTACCACTGTGGAATTGAACAGAGGAACGAGTATCGGAGAGCTGTGAGCAATGTTTTTTGTGGAAACTATGCGTTAGAAAACGGCGAAAGATCATATTTGCAGTTAATGAACAGATGCATGGACAAGTTTATAAGTGCACTTGAAGTTGCCAAGAATCCTGGTATTGCAGTCAACTCGTCACTAGTGGAGAACGCTTTTATGATGTTCATTTGCATTGAGTTGAGGATTCCTCTGTTTCTAGTAGGAAAACCCGGCAGCTCCAAGTCACTCACGAAAAGCACAGTCACTAATGCTATGCAAGGCAGCAGCTCGCCAATTCCGTTTTTTCGACAATTTAAGCAACAAAAGTCATTTTCCTTCCAGTGTTCACAGCACACGACTGCTGAAGGCATACTGAACATTTTTAAGCAAGCTGCTAACTGGCAGTCCAAGCAGGATCTGACCAAGTTCGTTGGTGTCGTAATGCTAGATGAAGTTGGTCTCGCTGAAGACTCAGAAAAGCTGCCATTGAAAACACTCCACCCATTGATGGAAAGTGGCTTCTCCGAGCCCGGAGCAGAGTTACACGAGTCTTCAAAGGTTTCTTTTGTTGGAATATCAAATTGGGCGCTGGATGGTGCCAAAATGAACCGGGCATTGCTGCTTAAGAGAGGTACACCTGAGATTGATGAGCTCATTACAACCGCAAAAACTATCTGCAGAAGCTCTGTCAGCAGTGACCCAACGCTAGACCAGATAACAGAGGCTCTCGCAAAAGCTTACACTAAAATAACGAAGGATGACAACTTTTTTGGGCTTCGCGACTTCTATAGCATGTTCAAAATGATATACAGAGAGTATCAGACAATGCCAAAAGACAGTAATTTTAAACCTTTGAAATTAAGCAGAATAATCCAGCGAAGTTTCGGCGGAACAAAAGAAAAAGACAGAGTCAGTGGGGAAATTCTATCCACTTTTGAGAAGGAGCTGCGCCAAACTTCGGTCTACAGTAAAATTGAAATCATGAAAGAGAGCGCACTAGAACTTGTTCGGCAGAACTTAGCAGAAATGAAGAAACGAGAGGAAAATTTTGAGCTGAAAGAGGAAAATGATGCTGTTTTTGAAAATCGGTATCTTCTTTTGATGACGGATAAATTTTCTGCATTTCATTTTTTGCCGCAGCTGCTGAATTTGTCCAACTATGAGATCATTTTTGGATCATCTTTTCCGCAAGACAAAGAGCTTATAGAGTTGTGCAGAGTGATGAATAAAATAAAGATTTGCATGGAATCTGGGACTTCTCTGGTCCTGTTGAACTTAGGAGCGCTGCATGAATCGCTCTACGATGCTTTGAACCAATGCTACCACTACTGTTTAGGAAGACGATATGTGGACATGGGGCTGGGAACAAATAGAGTGAAGTGTAGCGTAGACCTCGGATTCCGCCTGATAATGGTCGAGGATGAGCAAAAAGCCCGTGAGCTACCTATTCCTTTCCTGAACAGGATGGAAAAACACTTTCTTGACGTGGATTGTATTCTAAGTCAGAAATTAGGCGGTTGTTTGAAAGTTCTCAAGGGAAAGCTTGAAAATTTTACAACTTTGAAGCGAAGGGACAAACAGCAAGAATCTTTCTTACTCGAGCACGTGTTTGTTGGCCACCAAGAAGATACGGCTGCGTGTTTGTTGGTGCAGTTTGGCTTGGAAAATCAAGTAGAGGAAATCGACGCAGAGAACATTTCAAACTGGGCACTGAAGAAGATGATGCAAATGTGCACATCTGATGCCCTTTGGCGGAGTAGAAGACGCTATCCGCAGTACCTCAGTGACATGTACGAAAGCAGAAGCAGCTTATCAGACTTCCTGTGGAACTACATTTACACAGAACCCCGAAAACTGAGCACCACACAAGTGGAGCTGTCCACATTCTGCAGGATCCCATCTGCTAAAGATATCGAGGACATAAACAAAAATCTTATGAAGAAAAACGGGGATGCAGAAAAGTGGCGTGATCGCGTTGAAGTCTTGAATCTTTCCACATTCAGAACAGAGATCGAATTCACCAAAAAAGTCAACCAGTTTTACCGGAATGCAAAACATTTTTCAGATAAACAGATAAAAATACTGTTCATCACTTGTTCAAAAGCGGACCGAAACGTAAACTTAATTTCCTGTGCCAAGTATTGCGCCCAAAACATCCACCAAGAAGAGAACATCTGCAAATTTTTCATCATCTTTGTGGTTAATCTTCCACGCAACTGGTACGATTCCGACTACAGCTGTTTTTCCGTAGGAAAATGGGAAAATTTCCACATTGATGACCTGGTCAATGATGAAAGCTGTCAAATTCTGAGCGAAGTCTCACCGACCATCCACTGTGAGCTTACTCTAAAGCACATTTTTAAGCGGAGAAGACAGGATGGAAGTTCTACTCCTTTACAAAATCGTATCTTGCGCGAAACTATTCAGGAAGTTGTTGCTGAACTTAACGTTATAAACAAACCGGAGCTACTAAATTTGGTTTTCGATCTTCTTGACAACAAGTCGGTTGATCAGACTCTGGAAACTGTCTTCACCAACCACATTGCCCTGATGATGCCTGAATCAGGAGAAAACTCGGTGAACATAAATGAGTTGGTAGAAGATGCATCCTTCCGTTTCCAGGAAGTGATCAACGCTGGAACTCTAGAGAAACTAGTTTTCGTAAAACTTAAAACTAAAACGAAGCCATTCGTAAAAGATTTCCTGGAGCTGATTGATCTGAAAAATTACCTTCACCTACTCAATCATGGGACATGGGAGCGAGTTGCATTGACACTGCTTCTGCAAGTAGAAGGACTATGCTCGCAAGTAACGCAGGGCAACGTGATAGAAGCCAAGTTTCCCCTCAGCTCTCACATAATTCACGGTATGAGGGCATGTTGGGATCAAGCACAGGAGCTTCACAAACACCAGCATTTGACGGATATTGATGCTTTTATAGACCGGTTCAGGAATCAAAATGAAAGTCTGTACCAAGTGTTGACAGAAGTAGTTTCTAATAACGAAGAGGCCATTGAAAGCTTCAAATTTGACATGATTCGACTGGTGTTTAAAATATCTTCTGCAAATGAATCATGTGTCAAATCTGTAAACAATGCATTATCAGCAGTCATGAACGTTTTGGAAAGTGAAAAAGAGTTCGATTGCATTTTTGCCGTATTCATGAAAATGAAACCAGCGCTGCAAAATATTTCACCCGTTTTTGAACAGATAGTTAAAGAACTCTCGCCTTTAAAATTTAAAAAAGTTGTCAGCCGCGAAAAAACTCTGGAAGAAAACTGTACACAATTTGTTTCCCCGTTTCTGGATGCGTCACTGGACAGTATCAAGGTCACACTGAAGAACCAGCTGAACGCAACGACTGTGAATCGAGAGATGGTCGAGAGGATTGAGGCGAATTTGTGGGACTTGAAGACTCACCTAAAACTGGAGGACAGCGGCCGACAGGAATTCATTTTGGATCTAGAGAAAACGAGCCTCCTCTCGTACTACCTGTATCAGCTATCCTTCAACCTGGACACAGATTTGACTACTCAAGTCTGCGCTGCTTCCCAACGGTTTAATATGATTGTAAACAGCAGCATCAAACAAAAATCAAATTTAGGAGAAGCACGGTTTCTACAAAATCTTATTTGGTTTTTAGACCAAACTGCAACGATTGTAAACGGGTACATTATTGGTAAAGAAAAGAATGGGCAAGAAAACTGTGCTAGCTGCAGTGGGAACTTCAGCTCTACTGTTCCATACATTATTGCATGCCAAAATAAGCACGCCTGTTGCGAGAACTGCATCGAAAATATGTTTGACACAGAAAGAGTGGCAGAATCTAGCCACTTTCAGGTATTCTGTCGAATTTGCGGAAAGAATGTTGCACATACACATATCGATAGTAAGTTCGAGCGTTTCGAATCAAGCAACGATGAGCTTTCGACTCATTGGAAACAGTTCCGAGAAAACGTATCAAACGTTTTTATTGGCATTATTGATCAGTATGTATCCCCAAATATAACTAATGAGGCAGTCAGTGATTTGATTAAGGAGTGTTTCGTCCCTGTGAACCGGAACCCTCACGTAACTGATGACATGCACAATTGGAAAGACAGTCGATTGAAAATGACAATCATACTAATTTTGGCAACAAAAGTGTTCTCATGCGCATCAGAAACAGAGGATGTGAAACACACAGGCTTCCATGCTCGGATTAGTCGAGAATTAGAGAAAACTCTAAGTGAGTGCACAGACGTAAAAAAGCGCGTAGATCGAACAAAGACATGTCAATTGATGCTTTTGGCTTTTGAATATTGTTTAGCAAACAACTGTGCAGATGTAATTTCTAACACAGACGAAAGGACTCCTGTCGGAACATTGGCACTCATTGCCCAAACTAGATACGACGTTCGAAACTTCGTGGATCGTCTGGCATCCCATAACAAAGACAATATGAAACTAGTGATGCCAGAATCAGCGAAGTTGAAAACCCAATTGGCCTCTATTGACCCAAACTTAATCCGGAACTTCATTGTGCGATGTGCTTATCATGAACATGGAACAAATTTTTTGGCAAAAATGATCCAAGCAAGACCTCTGAGGTCTCTAATGCCAGAAAGACTGTTGAATGAAAAAGTTTTCACGGATATATATTTGCTAATGGAAGATTATCCAGAAACAGTTAACAGATTTCACGAGGGTCTTATACGTGGATGGAGAGAAGCGCTGGAAATTATTACACAAATCGAAAAACCAGTTGTTCGATCACTTGTGGTATATCGTTATCTGATTGAGACAAATGACAAAAATATAACGGCAGTGCAACAGAAGCTGCGTGAAGAGCTGTTAATGATACAAAAACGATCGGCCAGTGCCCTTGGAAGCAGCGACTGCGCTCTGGCAGCCACCAAAGTCAGTCCTAATGATCACTTGAAGCAATTTGTGTTCCTCTTGGCCAATGTTGTACCACAAAAGAGCAGTGTCTTGAAGCCTCTTTTTGATCTAAAAAGCTGCAATGCGAGCCCTCTGTTCTTGCCAACGTTCAAAGATAGTCATTTTAAAATAGCTCAGAATTTTCACTCCCTGGGTCATGCGGGACTAGATGACACTTTGAATCTCTGTCCCAATGGACATCCTTACATCATTGGGGATTGTGGCAGACCCTGGAGAGTTTATAAGTGTACCACTTGCTCGGCTGAAATTGGAGGAACAGGGCACCGGTTTGTGAGCGAGCAGAATAGACAACTAGGAAAAATTGCAGAATTGATCCGTGAAGAAAATAGAGGCCAGCATCAGCAGAATGCTAAAGGATACAAATTTGATGACAATCTGGACGAGAACTATCGTGTGTTGAATGCACTTACAAGCTCCTTGATTCAATTACTAATGCACTCTTTTCTCTTCCTAAAAAACTACGATATTCGCTTTCTTAATAGAGCCGAACAGAACCTGGAAAAACTGTCAAAAATCTTTTCGGAATCAAAGAATCCGATAAGCGAAGAAGATACACTCAAATTTTGTGTTCATTTCGTTTATTTGCTACACGTAATTTCTTCGGAAGATAACTTTGCATCTGAGCAAAGTCGCGAGAGCTGGGAAAAGAAGTTCAGTAGAACATTTAGTGATAATAGAAATCTAATTGTTGCCGCTGTTCAGGAATACGACAGAGCTTATTCTCTCGACAGAAGAAGCAAATCTGGAGAGCTGGTAAAAATCATCACTCAATTTCCTCAAAACGAAACGCTCGATTTTGAATTGGGCAAAATGTGGAATTTTTCTCAGTTTTGGTCTGTTACTACAGTTGTTTGTGTGAAGGCGTTGAAAGTACACCAGTTTGATAACAACAGCTCTACACCGTGCCCACTACTCGAAGCCATGCTTCAGGACCGGGAAATTTTGCCCAAACTCCAACACTTGCCTAAGCTTATCAAACTTTTCGACACAATACTGGCTCATTGCAACCAGGACAAGCTTTCAAGTTCATCGTATTCTGTCGATGAAGTTCTTAGCGGAGTACCAGTCAAAGCAAACGAGCTGAAAGAACTATGTCACCTTTTCTGTGAAATTTGGAACAATTACATCAAATGCGACTCCCAAGTGAGTCTGTCGCTCAAATCATCCGTCAGCCAATTCATACTTGGAAAACATGCGAGCGATTCTAGTGCCCAACACACAGTGAAAAGACTGATAGCAGTTAACAACAATTTGGTTCAGAAGTATCTCGAAATCAAATCGAAGTAAGTAACTGAATTGACTTTATAAGCAAAAAGAAACAAAAGCAAAAACATTTTTTTGCACATTAATAAAAATTGTGCACTGGGTCGAGATCCGCGACTAATTTTCATTCGACTTTCAAGGCCACGCTGAATTTCATTTGGGGACCGGAAGTTGGATTTAAAGACAGACTTTTGTGTTGTGGACAGAATAAATTTAGACCATCATAGTCGCTTGAAGATTGAATCAATTACTAACAAGAATACACCAAAAAACAAGGATAGCCGGTCACTGTGCAAGTAGCACAGAATGTTCCGACCATGGTCCTTAGATCACTACGGTTTACAAACATTTTTTCCAAATTAGTGTAGTTTTTTTCTACATGATGTGATGAAAAGATTTGACTTAAAAACATAAGTAGACTGTCATAGTAATATAAACAAAGTGTACAACAATTTTTTTCAGAAAAATGACTAGAAAAACAACAAAAAAAACATATAAAAGTTTTCAAATTTTTTGCAGAAAATTTTAGAATTTTTTGAAGTTTTGGTTCTCAAAATGAAGCTAAAAAACTACAAAAACTAGTTTTACCTGCTTAAAATTAAATTTTTAAATTTTAGTATCTTAACCTAGACATAATTCAGCTGTGTTAAGTCTGCACGCATGCTTTATTTGGTCGAATTAAGACAAAAAACCTCAATCCAGTCCGATGATTATTTGTGGTAACTGATTCAGCGTGGACAAATAAAATTTAAAAAAATGAAACGCACCCGAACACAAAGATCCTCCCCATTTTTCAAATGTTCGGAACATCAATCATAAACAAATTTTAAATATATCTGAAACTGGGCAATGGTCCAATAAAACAGCAGACTTATTCTTGAAAAAGGACCATCTTGAACAAGCGCAGAAAAAATTTCTACATCTTGCAGCGTCGCTGAGAACTTTCTATTAAGTACTATCTTATCTATACCTAATGGGTTAGCTTGAGTGCTTTTCATACAGAAAAGAAAAAGATTAAAAATCGAAGTTTAGTATATAATCATTGAACTCAAAAATTCAATTCTCTTGAATCTTATTATTGTGTTTTTTGATAGAACATATTTTAGTTTCAGACTAAATTCTTTGTTTTATTTTTTTTTTTCAATTACTAAGAGGATTTTTTTTCGGGTGAACGCTTTGTAACACTATTTTTTCAAATAATTTACTTTATTATTTAATTTTATTATTTATTACGGAATTTAAGTTCATAGGTTTCTCTTCCTAGATGAGGAAAGTGCTCTTCACTCCTAAAACTTGACTTGTCTTGAGGGAAAAAACCACACTCTCTTGTTCATTAAAAACATTTACTCCAAAACCAGTTTATTGCTTTGGAAAATTTCGCAACTGATCATAGCTTTTGATACTAGCCGGTACCAACTGACACTTATAATTTTTGATACCAACTGATAACAACTAGTTCTCTGTGACATAAAAATTCTATGAGTGCCGTTCCGCAGCAAACAACTTTATGCTGATAGTTCAAAATGGACCAATAAAAAGGCCAGATTTTCAAAATTACTTTTGTAGGATGCAGTAATTTGGAAATCTTTTGTAGAAATTTGAACAGTTTGTGTCCACTATTTACCAAGTTCACCACTTGTGAGTTTGTCTAAAAAGTTGCAAAAAATTGTTCATAATTTTCAATACCGATGCACACTAAAAACCATGTTCACTATTATACGTACCGTGCATAATAGTTTGAAAAAAACTTTTTTAATTATGAAAACCACAACACACGCCGTATTTTTGCAATATATAGGCCTTTAATGGTAATGTTGCTACTTTTCTTTGACCTTCTCTACTGTTTTGGAATCCATAAACAAATAGCTACAACGCTGTAATTTGCTGTAAATTGCTCAAAATTGATAGAAAACAGGCAAATATGCGAAATCCGCAACAATGTTTGCGAACCCGATCAGTTTGTGGATTCCACAAACAAATAATGAAACGTGTGAAAAAAAAGTGCGCTGCTCTTCTTATAATTTGAGGAATCCGCTTACATTTGCGGAATCCGCATACAAAGTTTGCGGTTTCCACTTAGATTTGCGGTATCCACTTACGAATCGACTTGTGTTTTTCGGAATCTATTTACTTTACATTTTACAGAATCCACTTACAGTTGCAGAATCCAGAACAACTAGCTATATTCGCTTTTTGCGGAATCCGCAACAAAACAAATGTGCCGTCAAGCTAAACGCCACAGGTGTTTTTACGCGGAATCCACAAACAATTTGTAAATGGAGTCCACTTACCTTTTGAAACATAATAAAGAATAATGATCTTAGTGAAGACTCTTACATTGATTTTGCTGGTTTTTGTTTTTTTTTTCAGTAAAAAGTCCTAAAATGTTCTAGTATCTAGGGATGTGTATTCATACATGTTGATGCATTTATGATTGCTTTTAGATATATACGCACTTTTTGAGTTCAATTGAAATTCATCTGCTGAGATTTACATTAATAGTACTCTCCAAATACGAATGTGCAAATGGCGCAAATTTCGTGAACGAGTTCTAGTTTCGAAAGTGGAATTTATTTTTTCAGATTTCCAATGGAATGAAAACTTTAGATTTCCAATGGAGTGAAAACTATACATGTTGATCCAGTTTTCTCAAGTTGCGTTAATATTATCAAAAAAGCGCCACTCATAAATCGTTTTAAAAATTCAAAGAGCTTAAAAAGCATCTATTTTTTCTTTGAAATTCAAAAATTGGGATTTTTTCAAATCTTATGTATGTTTTTCAATATTTATTTAATGTTTACTTGCGTTCTTTACTCTTTTCCAATTTTCGATTTCTTTGTTTAAAGATTTATCCCTGGATTCCAGGGTTCTACAGACATAAGAATACGCTTTTTTATCAGTGCACAGTTTAGTCTTGTTTGTAAGCGTTGATTTAGCCAATGATAGTGGTAAGGGTTGAACTCATAGTTAGGTAATATTGAGCGTAATTTGAAAAAAAAACGGGCATTTATTTTAACTTGACTTGAATTTTTATCAAAAACATACTGAAGATTTAAATTTATAATCAGTTGTGAGTAGCACAGTCACTTAAATTAAAATTGACAAAAAATGATACATTCACAGTCACCTGTTGCGAAAACAGAATTGGGGCAGTTCTAACCGACTCAGCTCGCATCACCTCTGAAAGAATCAAACTGTACTGATTTTTTTAAAGTCTTATCAATTAAACATAAAAAAAACAGAAAAAAAACACTGTTTGAGGGATAAGATTACTATTTACAAACTGAGTTTCAAAAAATAAAAAAAACACTGTTTGAGAGATCAGACCTGTGTTTGTTGCATCAGTTTTAAAATATTCAGATCAGTGGAGGTTGGTCAAAAACCTGGAAATGTTTAAACTGAGACAAATAATTAAAATTTACGTCACCATGTAATCGAATCTTGAACGGGGCGAATGTTACTTCATAATTTGGCCAATTCATATTTTGGTGTTAATTAAAATTAGTATATTTTTCAATTTCTGATATTCTTAATAAATTTTGGCATCAGCTTCGAATAGTTTTTGTCTTTTTAATTAAAACATATTCTTACAGTCTACCGAAACAATATTTATCTCGCCTGGCAATGAAAAAAGCAACAGTTTTCTTTTTGTTTTTGTGGCATCGTTTTGGACAAGTTTTCCACGATCGTTTCCTCATTTTCCAAGATGCATTCGTTTTTATTCTCTTTGGTTCAATCTACGATATGGTTGTGGTTGTATGGGGTAGTCACAATTAATTTCATCATCAGAAATTCTGCTTGTAGTTATAACACCCCTGCCAATTAAGCCACTTGACAAATCAGCTTTGTTTTCAAAATGAAGAAACGTTTATCTTTGAAATGTCAAGCTTTCGCTGGTCTTCACAAAGTTCAATACACTGCTGTTACCTCTCAAAACAACCATAATGACTGTTTGTCAATAAGTTAACCCATTGATGGTGGCTTAGGTTATGTCTTGTCGATAAAATATGTTCAGTTGATTTTCTTGAAAGAATTCCTTGTTCAATTGCTTCTAAACTTGAAATGACTTAAAACCATTTCCAAGTGTACAACAAATCAGAATTGCCATCAATTGTTGCTTTGACTCTGCTGGCGGAATTTTCACTTACCTTCTCGCACTCAATTTCACAAAAGCTCAAACTCTTGGTTTCTTGTCCCTTACTCTTTGGTCGTGTCGTTTTCGTTTTTTATTTGGGTGCGCAAGACTCCCACGCACTCTGAAACTTAGACATGGAATACTGAAGACTTAGATTATTTCTATCCATTCGCTCCAACAATTTTGGTCAACTGCGATTTGAAGTTTAACAGAAACTGATTCCCCAAAAAATTGCCCTTTCAAGTATAGTTTGAATCAAACAAAATTAATCCATAAAAAGAAAATCAAATTGGTTTCTAAACTCTTTTCATATTATTACCCACTGAGTTGAGCAAAAACTGACATGGTCTCGCAATCGAGCTTTTGTTTTTGTTAGCGTCACTTAACCAACAACATATTTTATTCACGTTGTACCAATCTCTATATCGAATCATCCATCTTGCTTTCACGGTAAAAGTTTGGTTTGTTTGCAACACGACTGAACAATTAACGCCATGAAGTTGGTCACATTGAAATTTTTCAAGCAATCCTCCTTTTTCCAAACGAGAATTGATATTTGTGGCGATACAATGTGCTGTGGACGAAAGAATGTGGTGAGTTTTTTTTTCTTCATTTTTGACCTGAATAAGAATACTCATCAATAATAACAAACTCTAAGCAACTAAGGTAAACCACATGAGATAAAACACAATACGACTGACTAGATTTTCTTTCTGGCTGATTTTTTTAAAACTAAAATGTGTCCTGCATTTAATCATTTTGTTCATTCTCAGCTCTTCTTTCGCTTTCAAAGTTTAACAAACAATATTTAAAAAAATCTAATCGAATAACTTTTTGTTCTGACATAAATGATAATCACAAAAAAGCAAATAGAGTCCCTGCTGAACGTTTTTCCACTCTACTCATAATCTTCAGCTAGCTTGTGTATCAGCTCAACAGCTAATTTTATGTATCGAATACGCTCTCTGTTGTTTATTTTTTTAATTGAGGTTACTTCTGGATTCAATTGATGCAGATTAGGTCCCTCAGCACTGTTAAACTTTTCACTCACGACTTCAATTGTGTTGATTTTATTTCTTATCTTGTCTTAAAAATTGTCCCAAATTTTAACCTGAACATTGGAATAACCATAATAATTATAGAAAAAAAGTTCGTTTTATTTTTTTTTCATTTTGTGAAGATGCTTCTCTCTTTTTTTCAGAAGTTTTTTTATACTACTGAGCGCCAATTCTTTTCTATCTACTCCGCCATTAAACGTTCAGCAACAAACAGCCCCAACGAAAAACAACAACAATTCAATTTTTCCTGAAAACACTACCTTCTCTGATTCGGACGTTTTTTTCTTCAAAACTATACTTCTTTCATTTGATTTTTTTTGGTTTTGAAGCACTGGGCTAAAGCGATGTCAACATCTTTAATCTATTTTGCTAAGTTAGATTTTTTTTAAAACGTTGCTTGTCTAAGCTGTGAAAAAAGATCAAAAATAACATGGTTTTTAGAAGGATACAAATCAATCTCTGAGAATTATTTCAAAATGTAAAGAACTGGGCCTGAAGATTGAAATCATACAGATTACCTAATTTTTGAAAACGAGCTTGATTAATGACTATGATAAATGCTGTGAAAAAAAAAACAATTTTGCTCAAAAAACAACGCTGACAAGAAAAATTGCTTTGGCGTTTTACACAATCATGAAACACTTATTTGATTCTTTGAATATATTGTATATTTATATTAGAAGAAAAAATATTCAGAAATCAAACATTAAACAGTTTTTAATAGCATCAAGATCAAAATGCCTCATTGTGCAAAATTAAATTGTTTCATTTTTCTGATATTCTATGGAAATTAAAGCTGTTCAGAATCAAAAAATTTTCCAAAAAATTGAGACTCGCTCAAGTTTTATCTCATCATATGGAGTAGAATTCATCCAGGTCAACCTGCAACATCGTCTTAGCTCGAAAAAGATTGTTTTTTTTCACGCTGTTTACAAAAAATAGTTAAAAAAGAGCAATTTTGGTTCAAAGATTTTTTTCTGTTATCGTATGTATGAGTCAAGCCGATCAGGCTATAATTTAACAAAAAAATTACTAGAAAATCCATTTAACTCACATCAAAGCCTGTATGAATCATCCATATCGAGCTAAATCACTTATTGTTTTGGAAATTTTTGATTTTTTGGACATATCTAATGAAGTTGTCCAGAAGTGGGAGTTGCCCGGTTGAGATTTTTTTTAATGAAACTTTCTAGGACAAAATGGGCAAGTCAAGTATCTTAAGCTACATCGTCATAATGTCTCGGAAACTTTTGACTTTTAACACTTGGTAAAGAGGATAAAAGTTGTTTAGATTATAAAAACGCCGTTGAAACCTGTCATTTACTATAATATGACGAATGAGTGGCGCAGTTTCAGTATATTTTGATGTTATCCCAGAAACTCGAATTTTAAGACTGGTTGCTTATGAAGATGAAAAACATTAAGAATATCAAAAGTCATTTGAGAAAATTGTCATTTACCATAATAGGAGAAAAGGTTGACGCAGGTTCAGCTAAATCACTTAAATTTTGAAATTTAATGACATTTTGAAGACAAATAATCGACCTCAAAAAAAATTCGTTACTGTTGAGCTTTATTGAAGGATGTTTGAGTTTTCCAAGTCAAACTACTTATCATTTGGCCTCGGAAAATATATAATTTTTGAACATACCTATGATTGAAGGTAAAAAATTTTCAGAATCAAAAACCAAGTTTAAAAAATTTGTCAGCTTTCATAATGGGATGTATATGTCATCTAAATCCAGCGAGATCTTACTTTTATCTCGAAAATGTTTTTTTTTTAAATTTAAGCTGCTTATTTATAAAAAAAATTTATGATAAAATGATTTTGTTTCAAATGAAAAATTATATTTCGAAAAATGTCAACTCTAATAAAAAGATAAATGAGTCATTAACATATATCTACATGATAATGTCATCTCACAAATTATTGATTTTTTGGGTTTTTATATGAATATATAACTTTGTCAGTATCAAAAACAATGTTTAAACTGGTTAAAAATCACTGTAGGATGAATAGGTCTTCTAAAACCAGCTACATCCTTATGCTTTCTCGAAAACTATTGTCTATTTTGAAAACTTGGTAGTTTTTATCATAGTATGTGAGACTCAACCAGACCCAGTCAGTTTGTCGTATTATCTCAGAAACAACACTTTTTTGCTCATATTTACTTGGAAAAAAATTGTTCAGAAAAAGAATTTTTTTAAAACTGTTCAAATTTCATCACTAAATTTATGAGTAAATACTTCAAAGAAAGATGTTTGATGTTAGCTCCAATCGAGCAAAATCAGCTAGGTTCTATACAAATGATTGATAAACTAGCTTTTTAGGTCAAAAGTGGATATCTCAATATTTTTGATTTAATTTTTCTCACTCGACAAAATTATTGGGATTTTTCTTATATCTGTTGAACATTTCAACCCATCTGCGCAGAGCAAAGATTTCAGACTGATGTTCCGAGGGAAGCTCTATCTTGTGAACCTACAGAAAAAAAGACAAGGCGGGTTTGCAATCTTGACAGTTTTTGACTAGTTTATTGATCAATTTGAGACTTCTATAAATGTAAAAATTTTCAGCGTCAATTAATAATCACTAAAAAGTTTAAAAGTTTTTGTTTTGCATTGTGCCAATCCCCATTTGACCTAATGTGTAACAACCTTATTGAAAACTCAAAATAAAAAAGCGTTCACATAATTTTAGCGAAAATTGCAGGAAAAATTCTATTTGAAGAAAAGACCGCCTGAAATAAAAACTAATTTATGTATTTAACACCTTTCCATATTTCAATGCTCTTGTTCCAGACAGATAAATTTGTTAGTTTTGGTTTCAAGAAGAAAACTAAGCCAGGTTGTGCGCCAATTCAGTCTCGAATGTTCTGCTAAATTGTAAAATACCTCATTAGTTTAACTCATCGTACTTTATACCAATTTAAAAGAACGTTTGTTTTCTTAAAACATCGGTAGTGTGATTCGGCTGTATGTTTGTGATTGTTGATTTTTTGATAGAACCCTGGAGATCTTATTGTGTTGTTTCTGAGCTTACAGGTTGGTTTAAAATTCAAATGAAAAAAAAATCCAATTGACGATCAGACTTGATAATTATAAAAGTCAATGAATAATTTTAACTAGAGATGCTTTTCACAGTTTACTTGGCAATAACAACAAGCCAAGGATCAAAATTTTTAATTATTAAACTGATAAGATAGCAGTCGAGTCTCTTATGATTGCGAAAAATTTCCGCTCAGTCCAATTGATTGTAATAGGCATCGCAAAATCAAGAAAGTTTGAGAATATGAGTGTCAAAATTTTTTAAATTGCAGCTAATGGGAAATTAACTGCGTATAGGCAAAAATAAACAGAGCAAAAAATGAGCGAGAAAAAGAAAAAGGTAAAAAAGAATAGTGATTGGATAATTAGCTGTTTTGTTAGGGCTTAGTAGTAAAACGAAATAAATGAGAAAATGACATTTTAATTAAAACAAACAATTCGGACATTTTTTCTGCCCCATTCTGTTGGTTTGGCGTCAAGTCTGCAATGATTAAGTCGGGATATACATCATATTGAGTATCACAAAACATTGAGGCATGGCCGGTCGCTTTAGCGGGTCATAGCTAACCCTACGTTGCTCGTAGCTACCTTCTCGGTAACGCTTCTGGCTGTTATGTCATTGCAGGGTCTATGCCAGATATTTTATAGATAGAAAAACTATAAATAGATATTCCAATGTTATCAATATGGTTTATTTTTTTGGTTCCCAAGATAATTTAGAAACTTTGTCGTCCAATTTGGTTCTCGCTGAAACAGGTTATATATCTTCTGATAGTTCAAATTGATGCATTTAAGCTCAAATGAGATTAGGTCATTAAATTTTCTAGGTTATCTGAGGGAAAAAATTGGTCAAGTTGATGCAAAAAGTTATTTATGTACCATTTCTTGTCGTTTAACTATTTGGCTTTTGTTTTGTTGAGACACAATGACGCTTTAGCGTGATGTTGATGAATCATTGATTCTTTATTACAAAATTTTAAGCTTCGATTTTGATTCTTAACAACTACTATTTTTCAAAATATTTCAAAAACGTCTAAAAACTTTGAGAACGCATGAAGATGTAGCTGGTTCTGATTGACTGAAACATCCTATGATGAAAACTTACAATCAGTTTCAACATGCTCTATCTTAAGTATGCCCAAAAACATGTCATCTTTTTACGAGATGCATTATAATGTAGCTAGATATGGACTTCTCTTACCTACTATGATGATAGTTAACCAATTTTAAACCTTGTTTTTGACAAAGACTAACTTTATGTTCATTGGTATGCCCAAAAAGTCAAACGTTTCCGGTATAAAGTGATGATTCTGCTTGATGTGAAAGATATATAAATCGTATGGAAAAAGTTGAGCATCTTTTAAACTTAGTTTTTTTGATTCTGAACAACTTGATTTATTTTTTGATTCTGATTAGTTTTGAATACAAATTTTCGAATTGTTTTGGGTAATTTTAACTGATTTTTTTATGAAGTCGGCGTCCGTCAAATTTCAACAAATTAACTGTCAATCATTAAAAAACATTGCTGATTTCGTAGCCACTTTGGAGGATTCACAATTTCTATGTTTTTCTTAATGTATTCCAGACGGAGTTGTTTTTTCAATATATTGTAGGAGATGTTAAGTAATTGTGATTGGAGCATGTTGTTTGATTTAGTTTCTTACGCAAAATGAGGTAACGCAATTAATCGTCTGATATGTTTGAATGATATATAAGTAGTAGATGTTGGAGCTGATCAGGGGGGGGGGGGGTGCATGAGGGATCCCATGTATTAAGATACGTTATCGATTTCCGGTCTCCCATGCTATGTATAAACATCGGGTATACTGGGTATAGAAACTAAAATGTATTAGGATAGGGAATACCAATGGTAAGGTTTCATGATTTGTGTGATGGTAAGAGAATGGTAAGAAAAACGAGTTTTTTGGGGTTTTGTGTGGAAATGACTAACTAGTTTTTTCGCAGAAATCACGGCTCGCGTTATCTAATTGGAGAAAAGTAATATTTAATGGAATGAAGGTCTTTTAGATAATTTTTTGGTACATGATAAGTCAATGGTAAGAGTTTTTGAGCAAAAATTTTTCGAAAAAATTCAAAACACGTTGAGATTTGTTATAATTCGACTTATTTACTAATTTCTTAGATAATCTTATTTTTTGAAAAAATGCCTTATCTAACTGATTTTATGCTGAAATCTAGCAAAACTTAAAAAAAAATCAGAAAAACTTAGAAAAAAAATCTAACTGATTTTATGCTGAAACCTACTAAAACTTAGAAAAACCTGCGAAAATTTTAATTTTTTGGAATGAATTGCAGAAATCTCAAGTATTGATTGCGTTTTTTGCCGCCGTACGTAAACGTAAAAAATATCTACGTGTAGAGTTTAAAAGTTTAAAATTAGTCCCAAATTTTGTTTTAATTGGAATCTTGTTGAGACAATAAAACAAAATTTTAAATTAAAATATGGATTTTAATTTACCTATGAATATCATTTCAAATGAACAATAAGAGCAATGTTAATTCAAATTTTTAGATCAAGCTACGTGATTCAACACCTCCTCAGTTTTTTCACAATGATTTACCGACTTTGTACAAGCTAGGTGATATAAAGCTCTGATTACATAAATTTCATATAAGCTCAATCAAAATTGAAATTAGTGAAATTAATTGTTGTTTTCTACAAAGTAATAAAAATCAAATCTATCCAAAAGTTTCCATTTTTATCTTTTATTTGTGTTAATGACTAGTTTTTGGTCCAGTCGGGGAGAAGTTACCTATGAATATCAATTCAAATGAACAATAAGAGCAATATTCATTCAAATTTTTAGATCAAGCTACGTGATTCATCACCTCCTCAGTTTTTTCACAATGATTAACCAACTTTGTACAAAAATTACACTTTCTGGGAAAAGTTTAATAATTTCCAGTAATAATAATTTCCAGATCAATGATGACAAATGAGCAGTTTACTGCTAGAACTGACTAAAATTTAGGTAAGTTTTTTTAAAATTTATATTAGACATTGGATGAAATTCAACAAAATCTTCTTCATAACTGATGATTATCTCTCTATTGCTTCTACAACATAATTTTCATGATTTTTTCCGCAGAAATGTTGTATGTTTTGAGGTTGCTCTTATTTTCTGCTCAAAACATATTTTTTGCCATAGAGGTCACTTTGCAAGAAAATTTAGTCAGAACTGGCGAGTTTAGGAGAGAAATAGTACCAGTTGAACAAACAGTTTGTTGGCAGAGATGAAATAAGAACTGAGAACGTCTAAGTATTACTTTGTAATTTGTAAATTTTTTCCTTTAGCTTCCCTTGTTCCGTTGCTACAAAAAACCACTAAGCAAAAATACAACTTTTTTGATCATTACCTATCACTTTTCTCGCAAAATAATTATTAAATCGCTTTATATTCTTGATTTTTGTAGGAAGTTTTCTCAAAAACGCCTCAATGAGAAACAATCGGTGCTAGTTGAAGCATTCAAAAGCATATGTACAAAATAAGAATATAAAGGTGTGTTTTTACGTTGGGTTTTTAGAACAAGTTAATAGAATCTTTTTCGATTATAGTCTGAAAACCTTCGGAAGTAGAAATACGAAAGGGAACCCCTACGCAAGGGAATGTGTGCAACATCTAAAAACTTCAAAAAGAACGATTCTTGGATCGATCGATTTCGAAAAGGAAATTAAGTAGTAAGTTGTAACAGTTGAATACTTTTGCGAAATATATTAAGCAAAAAAGTTCTATAAAACTACCTAATTTTCTAATTGAAAAAAAAAGTTTAAGCTAACCAGAACAAAATCTATACAGTGTGTCGGATTGAAATTTTGATACAATTAACATCTGGTTCTGCTAAAGTATCAGTTCCTAAAGAAATTTTCAGCAAGTTCAATAAAATGTTCTCTAAATAATCTTTCCAAATCAACTTTTTTTTCATCTAAAATAATAAAATATAGATCTCTAAAGCAACTTTTTGTTTATGCTACATTTAACATCATCCAAAAGACGTCGCAGTTAGGATTACTTCACAAAAAACATCCTCAAAACATCTGAGTTTTCAAATAAAAATATCAAATGATATCAAATATTCCAATCACTACAACTAGATATAAATTTTGAAGACTTTTCATGTTGGCTTTCTCAGGATATAAATTGAAAGCTAAATTTTAGCAATATTATCTCAAAAAGCCCTGTGAACAAATTTAGTTATATCTCAATTTATTATTTTCTCAGTTTCTGCTTAATCTAACTTCCAACTTCATCCAATTTGAAAAACAAATTTTTTTGAAAATTGAATTTTAGATGGAAAATTGTATCATTTCAACGAACGTTCAATAAACCGAAGCAAATTTAAAACCATAAAACCTTTGCTAAAAGTCTTCAAATGATTTTCTCAACCTGAGACCTGTATGTTGCTGTTTCAACTCTGAATTTCAATAATGGAGTAATTTTTTGGTTGAGAATTTTGTTTATGATTTAGTTGAAGTTTTCAAAAGCTAGAAAAAACATATACTTTTTTAATCTTTTCTAGGTCAGTTATCAATTGTTATTCTGAAGTTATCAAAAAAAAACAGTAGAGAACAATATTTCTTAAAAAATTAACCCCCATTACTTGCTTTAAAACGCTTTACTCAATGAACACTTTTACAAGCACTAAACAAGGAAAACTTTAAAATGATAACAAGGCAAAATCTTTCGATTAGTCGATGTTTTATAAGTATCCAGTATTTTATAATTTTTTAAAAAATAGTTAACCACTCATTAGCGTATGTTATGAATTCTTACTACAAATTTTTAGCAACAAAACCTCCACAAGCTTGCAACCAATGGAGTTTTTATTTTGATTAAAGATTTTCTGTTTGATTTCATGACAAAGTGAACTCGACTGTTGCTGGTTTTATCATCAATCAGAACCTCTGAACAAAAACTAAATGACAGATCAAGAATTCTGATAAAAAAATTGTTTTATTCTTGCAAGAATTTTTCAAATTTATCACAGTTGTATAGAGTTTTCAGGTTCAGTGAAAATTATTATTCATAGTAAATCTGTGCGTATAAAGAAAAGATATTAACTTTACCTTGTTTTGAAGCGTGTTTTGAGACTGCTGAACAGATAATTTAACAGTATGTTGACAAGAAGAATTCTTTTTCTTGATATAATTAGTGAGTTCCTCGCTGCTATATGTATAAAAGTTACAGTTCGAACACTTCAAAACCCCACAGCTTCTACGATGTCTTGTAAGCGAGTGTATTCTCTGCCGCATTCAAGACAGGCAGGTGACGGTTTTCGTTTCTATTCAGTGACGGCATCTCAATAAATAAGGAAAGAAAAAATTGGAGATTTAGAGTGTCCCAAAATTTGAGATAAGAAGAGTTGAATAGCCTCATAAAAGGAATAGAAGTGAAAAAACAGCAAATTTATCAAGCAATTGTCTTTAACGTGAAAAAAAATTGGAACGGATATCATCCAATTTGATCAAGCTGAAATAAAAATCATTCAATGTAACCATGGATTTTAAAAAAAAATTTGATATCAATCAATCAGAACCGATCATTACTTATAAGAAAATTTTTAACTTTTTTGGTATCAACCAATCAGAATCAAGCTTTTACTTAACATGGAGTTTTCGTCAATTTTGATGTCAACCAACCAGATCTAAAAAATCTTAGATTGTAAAATAATTTTTAAATCAGAACAAAACTATATCATAAAACTTTTCAATTAATCGTTTTTATTCAATTTTTCCAAGATAACTAACATATTCATTTGGCAACAAAATGAGATTCAATATCTGGTTTATTTTTTTCAATGCTCTAGATAAAAATTGAAAATTTGATCAATAATTATTTGATTGGTTCTATTTCTAACCAGTGGAAGAAGAAATTACCAAAAAATACATTTTTATCAATTTATTTTTGGTATATTGTTATAAAAAACAACCGGAAAATTTTTAAATTTGGATAATTGGTTAAAAGATGTTCCTAATTTTTGTTTTGCTTTTAATGATTGACAACTCAATCTGAGTTAAATCTTCTCAACAAAACATTGTTGATAAATCTGGAAGTACTCTTCTCCTCTGAAATCTCCATTTCATTTTTTTCAAAAAATTAATGGGCTTTCTGGGTTTCTATACTTGTTAAAACTAATACATTCACCATCAATGCCATCTTTTCACCACGCATTCTTTTAGTTTTTTTTTAGTAGTTCAACCTTGAAAACTGATAAATTTCCATTCAGACATTAAAAACGCTTTTGATAGACACATATTTTTATTAAAATACATAAGAAAACTTAAAAAAACTGGAATTGTTGTATCATTTTTAAATACTTTGTTATAACAATCACCATAAAAAGTTTTTCTCTTATTTAGAGTCTAACTAGTTTTTAGGAAATTCATGTCGCCAATCAAAACTTCACAAAAGGGCAAAAAAAAATTGAAAACAACTAATGAAATTCAAAAATTCGGAAAATAAAGATAACGTGTTCAACTAAATAAAAATTCTTGTTTGTAATTTTGTTCAAATAAGACAGAATTTACTTAAATTTTGATAAAAAACAGTAATTTAATAAAACTTTCTCTAATTTTTTACACGAATACTTGAAAATCAATTGATAATTGGCTAGTATTTTATGTCAATTTTGATTAAATAGCATGTTTCGTCTGACTTTTTCTCAGATATCCTAGCTCTAAATGTACACTTCAGAGAGAAGTAAAAAATTTGATTCAATAATATTCCAATTACGAAATTTCCAAAACATCACAAAGCATTAGTGAGACTTAAAAATAACAAGAAACATGATGTCTCCCAAAATTTGGCACATTTCTTTGAATTCGTTCAAAGTATAGTTGACATAGGCAACTTGCTTTAAGTCTTCATTTTCCTTTAAAGCGAAGAGTCGAATCTGAATGATGGGTACCTTGTTCACACTGCACTTTTTGATTGTGACACACACCCTCCTCATGTCGTATGTTGCAAGTTCATATTCTCTATTACAGATGTCGAGCTTCTGATCCATATTTGATTCTTTGCCAGATTTGGCTTTATTTATAGGTGCGAGTCCATGGTTTTCAGCATGGTGAAAAACGGTATTCCGGATTGCCGATATTGCTTCTCCTTCTTTTTCACTAAAATAAACTTGTTGGGCTTTTCAAATTATCCCGAATTAATAATTTTTAATAGTTGAAAGCAGGGTTCAACATAAATGTTCCTTTATAGGATTTTTGGAACCAAACAAAATTCAATTCTTGTTTGATTTTTTTGTAATTCAATATAATTGGGACTTTCATTTTTTCATGAGTACAACTTCGAAGAGCAAACTAATCAGATGATGAGAAATGAGAGAAATGGTTTTGAGATTAAGTGAAAGAGGAAGTAAGCTTTACGTTTCATCGCGATTTCCATAAATGGAAGTAGTACCATCTATGGAAGATTTTATAAGAAATTTCCCTATGAAGTTGCGTAGGCGCGTTACTAATACTGTATAAATCCACAATGTTCTGCAAAAATCTTTTTTCCCAATGGCAGCTGCTATGTGTCAAGCTCTTACCAGCTTTTATTCCGATTATAATAATTAATCATTATATATTTCTGTTTCTAATGAATTTTAAGAAAAACACACAGTATTCGGAGATTATTACGTGTCTTCTCACGATTCTTTCTGTTCTTTGGAAAGTTGCAAGTTTCATTTAATTTTAATAGAAACATCTCTGAGCCAAATTCTTCAGATATTAGCCGAATATATTTACATATATCAAGAAATTGATAGTCTTTACACTATGTAAAAACACAGATACTCTTCACGTATTAATACATCAAGTGGAGAAGTTCTCAATCAGCTTAGTTGTCGTGTTCATTGTAATTTACGAAAGAAAGGAGCAAGGGAAACACGAAGCGTCGCAAGGAAACGAATCGTTCGGAAAAAGCTCAAAAAACATTATCTAAGTTCTAATTAAAAACTTGCATATACTCAAACTCTGGGCTCAGCATTTTAGACAAAAATTGAGAAATTACAAACTCAAAACAAGAAACTGATTTGTTCAAAGTAGTTGATTGTTTTTTTGATGGTTATAATTCTGTAAATATTGATTAAGTAAGCTTTGTGATGAAAAAACTCTATTGTCTTCAATTGTGCTCTTAAGAATTTGCACTGATAAATGTTCAAAAACTAACATTTGGTTCAGGTTCATTCAACTCAAATAAAAAGGAAATTGAATTTATAAACAAATAGGAATTGTTAATAATTGTGAAAAAAATAAATTTGAAATAAAAATTGAGATATTTTTCGAGTTCGTTTTCACTTTCTTCTTCATGTATCACACCATGTTTTCTTCTCAACAGGGCTAAGTTACCCTGTTGAACGTTCAATTGTTTTCTTGAAGGTTGAATCAGGAAATGTTTCATTTTTTGCATATCATGTAGGGAAATTCTTAGGGGACAGAAACACTTCTTCCAATCTCTGTAGAAGATGTCAAATTCAACCATTAGTTCAAAAAAAGACATTTGTAGTAATTTTTCAGTTGTAAGCAATTAAAAATTTTCCCGTATCCCACATCCACAATTTCATCAAAAAATTTTTCATTTGAGTCATATGAAAACCCATTTTTTTTATATGTCGAAGGTGACTTTGACATAGCCAATTCTTTTCCGATTTCTCCAATTCTTTTACTCTCGAGCTCTCTCCATTCTGAAAAATCTATTATAATTTGCTCAGTAGACTGTGAGATTTTGTTAAATTTGAGAATCTTGACAGTTTTTGTAACAGTTTAAAACTGAATGCATTTACTCGCCTGTTCTATCATGGTTGGTTTCAACTTTTGGTATAGATTTCCGCCTCGTCAAAAACTTTTACTCATGTTGATAGAATGAACTGAACTGTAGGGGATTTTCAAATACAATAAATTGCATAATTTTTTCAGCTGTACTTTTTACCAGCCTAGAGTAAGTTTCGCTTTTTTTTTCTAAAAATGTAGACAATATCTGAAATAGTACAAAGATTTTCAACAGTTTTCTTTTAATTTAAAAAAGAGAACAAATTTGTTTCGTCAAATTGGTTGACTTTATTTGTCTATATTAGATTGTTTGGTTTTAAGCAGTATGTGTCATCGCGATTTCCATATATGGAAGTAATATTAGCTGTGGAATCTTTTGAAAGAATTTTCCCTGTGAAATTGCGTAGGCTCGTTACTACTACTGAATAAATCCTTTTATTCCGATTATAATAATAAACAATATTTATTTCAGTTTCTAACGAAATTTACTAAAAACACACAGTATTCGGAGAATATTACGTGTCTTCTCACGCTTCTTTCTATTCCTTGGAAAGTTGCAAGTTTCATTCAATTTTAATAGGAACATCTCTGAGCCAAATTCTTCAGAGATTAGACAAAAATTTTACAAATATCAAGAAATTGATTACTTTACACTTTGTAGAAACACAGTTACTAAATATTGTTACATCAAGTGGGGAAGTATTCAATCAGCTTAGTTGCTGTGTTCAATATAATTTACGATAGAAAGGAGCTGGAAAAACACCATGCGTATCAAAGAAATGAATCGTTCAGAGAAAGTTCAAAAACCTTAACTAAGTTCTCATCAAAAAATTGCGTGTACCTAAATTCTGGGCTCAGCAATTTAGACAGAATTTGAAAACTTAAAACGCAGAGCATGGTTCTGTTTTGTTCAAAGTAGTTGACTCTTTTTTTGATGGTTATGATTCTGTAAATAGTGATTATGTAAGCTTTGTGATGAAAATATTCAGTTGTTTTCAAAAGAGCTCTTTAGAGCTTGCACTGATAAATGTTCTAAAACTAAGCTATGGTTCAGGAATAATTAACTCAAATGAAAAAAGAACTCAATTTACAAACAAAAAGGAAATGTTAATAATTGTGTAGAAAAAATAATTTGAAACAAAATTTGAGTTAATTTTTGAGTTCGTTTTCACTTTCTTCTTCATGTACTACACCATGTTTTCTTCTCAACAGAGCTAAGTTATCCTGTTGAACATTCAATTTTTTTTCTTTATCGTTCAATCACGAATTGTTTCAAATGTAGGGAAATTTTTAAGGGACTGAAACACTTCTTCCGATCTCTGTAGAAGATGTCAAATTCAACCATTTTTTCAAAAATAGACATTTGTTTTAAATGATCGGTTGTAAGCAAATAAAAACTTTTTCCGTATCGAACATCCTCAATTTCATCAAAAATTTTTTCATTTGAATCATATGAAAACCCGTATTTTTTTCTCGAAGGTGACTTAGACATAGACAATTCTTTTCCAATTTCTCCAATTCTTTTACTCTCGAGCTCTGTCCATTCTGAAAGATTTATTATAATTTGTTCACTAGATTTTTACTCTCGAGCTCTCCCCATTCTGAAAGATCTATTATAATTTGCTCACTAGACTAGAGATTTTGTTAATTTTTAGAATCTTGTCAGTTTCGGTACTAATTTCAATTTGGATGCAGTTTCTCGCGTGTTCTATCCTGATTGGTTTCAACTTTTGGGATAGATTTCCGCTTCTTCAAAAAAATTTACTCGTGTTGATAGAATGAACTGAACTGTAGGAGATTTTTAAATAAAAAGAATTATATAATTTTTTCAGATGTACCTTTTCACCAGCTTAAAATAAGTTTTGGTTAGTTTTTCCAAAACCGTAGAAAATATCTGAAACAGTACAAAAAATTTGTAAAAGTTTTCTTTCAGATTAAAAAAGAGAACAATTTTGTTTCATCAATTTGGTTGACTTTAATTGTCTATAGGAGATCATGTAGAAAATTATTTGTAGTTGACCTGAAGCCAGTTTTGCACGGTTTTCCAAAAAAAAGAATAAATTCCTCGAAAACTACTCCTATTAAGTAGGTTTTTGATTGAGTATCTTTTATTGGATTTAAACAAAATAGTAAAATAAATAAAATCCACACGTTTTTTCAGCAAATCTATACTGTGAGTCTACAAGATCTATACTGTGAGTCAACATGATCTGAAATCAACAATCACATATAAGAAATATATAACAGTTGACTTTAATTGTCTATAAGTGATCATCTGGAAAACGAATGTTGTTGACCTGAAGCTAATCTTGAAAGGTTCTCCAAAAAAAAGAACAAATTCCTCGAAAACTACTCCTATTAAGTAGGTTTTTGATTGAGTATCTCTTATTGGATTTAAACAAAATAGTTTAAACCTTTTACTCATGTTGATAGAATGAACTGAACTGTAGGGGATTTTCAAATACAATAAATTGCATAATTTTTTCAGCTGTACTTTTTACCAGCCTAAAGTAAGTTTCGCTTTTTTTTTCTAAAAATGTAGACAATATCTGAAATAGTACAAAGATTTTCAACAGTTTTCTTTTAATTTAAAAAAGAGAACAAATTTGTTTCGTCAAATTGGTTGACTTTATTTGTCTATATCAGATTGTTTGGTTTTAAGCAGTATGTGTCATCGCGATTTCCATATATGGAAGTAATATTAGCTGTGGAATCTTTTGAAAGAATTTTCCCTGTGAAATTGCGTAGGCTCGTTACTACTACTGAATAAATCCTTTTATTCCGATTATAATAATAAACAATATTTATTTCAGTTTCTAACGAAATTTACTAAAAACACACAGTATTCGGAGAATATTACGTGTCTTCTCACGCTTCTTTCTATTCCTTGGAAAGTTGCAAGTTTCATTCAATTTTAATAGGAACATCTCTGAGCCAAATTCTTCAGAGATTAGACAAAAATTTTACAAATATCAAGAAATTGATTACTTTACACTTTGTAGAAACACAGTTACTAAATATTGTTACATCAAGTGGGGAAGTATTCAATCAGCTTAGTTGCTGTGTTCAATATAATTTACGATAGAAAGGAGCTGGAAAAACACCATGCGTATCAAAGAAATGAATCGTTCAGAGAAAGTTCAAAAACCTTAACTAAGTTCTCATCAAAAAATTGCGTGTACCTAAATTCTGGGCTCAGCAATTTAGACAGAATTTGAAAACTTAAAACGCAGAGCATGGTTCTGTTTTGTTCAAAGTAGTTGACTCTTTTTTTGATGGTTATGATTCTGTAAATAGTGATTATGTAAGCTTTGTGATGAAAATATTCAGTTGTTTTCAAAAGAGCTCTTTAGAGCTTGCACTGATAAATGTTCTAAAACTAAGCTATGGTTCAGGAATAATTAACTCAAATGAAAAAAGAACTCAATTTACAAACAAAAAGGAAATGTTAATAATTGTGTAGAAAAAATAATTTGAAACAAAATTTGAGTTAATTTTTGAGTTCGTTTTCACTTTCTTCTTCATGTACTACACCATGTTTTCTTCTCAACAGAGCTAAGTTATCCTGTTGAACATTCAATTTTTTTTCTTTATCGTTCAATCACGAATTGTTTCAAATGTAGGGAAATTTTTAAGGGACTGAAACACTTCTTCCGATCTCTGTAGAAGATGTCAAATTCAACCATTTTTTCAAAAATAGACATTTGTTTTAAATGATCAGTTGTAAGCAAATAAAAACTTTTTCCGTATCGAACATCCTCAATTTCATCAAAAATTTTTTCATTTGAATCATATGAAAACCCGTATTTTTTTCTCGAAGGTGACTTAGACATAGACAATTCTTTTCCAATTTCTCCAATTCTTTTACTCTCGAGCTCTGTCCATTCTGAAAGATTTATTATAATTTGTTCACTAGATTTTTACTCTCGAGCTCTCCCCATTCTGAAAGATCTATTATAATTTGCTCACTAGACTAGAGATTTTGTTAATTTTTAGATTCTTGTCAGTTTCGGTACTAATTTCAATTTGGATGCAGTTTCTCGCGTGTTCTATCCTGATTGGTTTCAACTTTTGGGATAGATTTCCGCTTCTTCAAAAAAATTTACTCGTGTTGATAGAATGAACTGAACTGTAGGAGATTTTTAAATAAAAAGAATTATATAATTTTTTCAGATGTACCTTTTCACCAGCTTAAAATAAGTTTTGGTTAGTTTTTCCAAAACCGTAGAAAATATCTGAAACAGTACAAAAAATTTGTAAAAGTTTTCTTTCAGATTAAAAAAGAGAACAATTTTGTTTCATCAATTTGGTTGACTTTAATTGTCTATAGGAGATCATGTAAAAAATTATTTGTAGTTGACCTGAAGCCAGTTTTGCACGGTTTTCCAAAAAAAAGAATAAATTCCTCGAAAACTACTCCTATTAAGTAGGTTTTTGATTGAGTATCTTTTATTGGATTTAAACAAAATAGTAAAATAAATAAAATCCACACGTTTTTTCAGCAAATCTATACTGTGAGTCTACAAGATCTATACTGTGAGTCAACATGATCTGAAATCAACAATCACATATAAGAAATATATAACAGTTGACTTTAATTGTCTATAAGTGATCATCTGGAAAACGAATGTTGTTGACCTGAAGCTAATCTTGAAAGGTTCTCCAAAAAAAGAACAAATTCCTCGAAAACTACTCCTATTAAGTAGGTTTTTGATTGAGTATCTTTTATTGGATTTAAACAAAATAGTAAAATAAATAAAATCCACACGTTTTTTCAGCAAATCTATACTGTGAGTCTACAAGATCTATACTGTGAGTCAACAAGATCTGAAATCAACAATCACATATAAGAAATATATAACAGTTGACTTTAATTGTCTATAGGAGATCATGTAGAAAATTATTTGTTGTTGACCTGAAGCCAGTTTTGCACGGTTTTCCAAAAAAAAGAATAAATTCCTCGAAAACTACTCCTATTAAGTAGGTTTTTGATTGAGTATCTTTTATTGGATTT
This sequence comes from Symsagittifera roscoffensis, assembly GCF_963678635.1. Lineage (NCBI taxonomy): Eukaryota > Metazoa > Xenacoelomorpha > Acoela > Convolutidae > Symsagittifera > Symsagittifera roscoffensis. The sequence continues at coordinate 84,610 of NW_026971431.1, read as the reverse complement.
AAACAAAATAGTAAAATAAATAAAATCCACACGTTTTTTCAGCAAATCTATACAGTGAGTCTACAAGATCTATACTGTGAGTCAACAAGATCTGAAATCAACAATCACATATAAGAAATATATAACAGTTGACTTTAATTGTCTATAAGTGATCATCTGGAAAACGAATGTTGTTGACCTGAAGCTAATCTTGAAAGGTTTTCTAAAAAAGGAATAAATTCCTTGAATACTACTCCTTTTAAGTAAGTTTTTGAATGAGTATCTTTTATTGGATTTGAACAAAATAGTAAAATAAAAAAAATCCACACGTTTTTTCATCAAATCTATACTGTGAGTCTAATTGAAACTTTTCATGTTAAGTTTCATATTATTAACATCTGGTTCTGCTGAAGTATCAGTTTGCTTAGAAAATTTCAGCCAGATATTCTCTCCAAAAAATCTTTTCAAATCAATTTTTTCTTCATCCAAAATAACAAAATGTAGAGTTTGAAAGCAAAATTTTAATTTATGCTCAATTCATCATCTTCCAAAAGATGTCGGAGGTTGGTTTACTTCACATAAAATATCCTCGAAACATCTAAAGTTCCATCTTAAATTATCAAATAATATCAAATTTTCCAATCAATTAAACATAATTATAAATCTAAAATAAACATAAATAAGCTAAATTCTAGAAAGTTATCTCAAAAATCCCAATGGTTTAAATTGAGTTTCTATCTCAATTTGTTATTTTCTCAGTTTCTGCTTAACCTACTATCTTCTAATTTCATCCAGTTTGAAAAACAATTTTCGTTGAAAGTCGACTTTTAGATGAAAAAAGTAGCATCATTTAAACGAACGCTCAATAAACCGAAGCATATTTTAAACCATAAATCCTTTGCTAAAAGTCTTCAAATGATTTTATCAATCTGAGAACTGTGTGTTGCTGTTTCAACTCTGAATTTCTATAATGAGGTAAATTTTTGGTTGAGAATGTTGTACTTATTAAATTGAAGCTTACAAAAGCTAGCAAAAACATATACTTTTTTTTATCTTTTCCAGGTCACTTATCAATTTTTTTTCTAAAATTGTCAAAAAAACAGTAGAGAACAATATAATTTAAAAAATCATCCACCATTAGCTGCTTAAAAAGGCTCTTCTCTATGAACACTTTTACAAGCACTAAACAAGGAAAATTTTAAAATGGTAACTAATGCAAAACTTTTCAATTAGTCAAAATTTTTTTTTTGTCAACCAATCAGATCTAAAACTATTTTCATAAAACTTCTCAATTAATCGTTTTTATTGAATTTTTCCAAGATAACTAACATATTCATTTGGCACCAAAATGAGATTCAATATCTGGTTTATTTTTTTTCGATACTCTAGATAAAAAATGAAAATTTGATCAAAATTTATTTGATTGATTCTATTTCTAACAAGTGGAAGAAGAAATTACCAAAAAATACATTTTTATCAATTTATTTTTGGTATATTGTTATAAAAAACAACCGGAAAGTTTTTAAATTTGGATAATTGGTTAAAAGATGTTCCTAATTTTTGTTTTGCTTTTAATGATTGACAACTCAATCTGAGTTAAATCTTCTTAACTAAACATTGTTGATAAATCTGGAAGTACTCTTCTCCTCTGAAATCTCCATTTTTTTTTTTTAAATTAATGGGCTTTCTGGGTTTCTATACTAGTTGAAACTAATACAATCACCATCAATGCCATCTTTTCACCACGCATTCTTTTAGTTTTTTGTAGTAGTTCAACCTAGAAAACTGATAAATTTCCATTTCATACATTAAAAACGCTTTTGATAGACACATATTTTTATTGGAATACATAAGAAAACTTAAAAAAACTGGAATTGTTGTATCATTTTTAAATACTTTGTTATAACAATCACCATAAAATGTTTTTCTCTTATTTAGAGTGTAACTAGTTTTTAGGAAATTCATGTTGCCAATCAAAACTTCACAAAAGGGCAAAAAAAATTGAAAACATCTAATGAAATTCAGAAATTCGAAAAATAAAGATAACGTGTTCAACTAAATAAAAAATCTTGTTTGTAATTTTGTTCAAATAAGACAGAATTTACTTAAATTTTGATAAAAAACAGTAATTTAATAAAACTTTCTCTAATTTTTTACACGAATACTTGAAAATCAATTGATAGTTGGCTAGTATTCTATGTCAATTTTGATTAAATAGCATGCTTTGTCTGACTTTTCCTCAGACATCCTAGCTCTAAATGTACACTTCAGAGAGAAGTAAAAAATTTGCTTCAATAATATTTCAATTACGAAAATTACAAAACATCACAAAGCATTAGTGAGACTAAAAATTATCAACAAACATGAAGTTTCCCAAAATTTGGTACATTTCTTTGAATTCGTTCAAAGTATAGTTGACATAGGCAACTTGCTTCAAGTCTGCATTTTCCTTTAAAGCGAAGAGTCCAATCTGAATGATGGGTATTTTGTTCACACTGCACTTTTTGATTGTGACACACACCCTCCTCATGTCGTATGTTGCAATTTCATATTCTCTATTACAGATGTCGAGTTTCTGATCCATATTTGATTCTTTGCCAGATTTGGCTTTATTTATAGGTGCGAGTCCATGGTTTTCAGCATGGTGAAAAACGGTATTCCGGATTGCCGATATTGCTTCTCCTTCTTTTTCACTAAAATAAACTTGTTGGGCTTTTCAAATTATCCCGAATTAATAATTTTCAATAGTTGAAAGCAGGGTTCAACATAAATGTTCCTTTATAGGATTTTTGGAACCAAACAAATCCCTCAATTCTTGTTTGATTTTTTTGTAATTCAATATAATTGGGACTTTTATTTTTTCATGAGTACAACTTCGAAGAGCAAACTAATCAGATGATGAGAAATGAGAGAAATGGTTTTGAGATTAAATGAAAGAGGAAGTAAGCTTTACGTTTCATCGCGATTTCCATAAATGGAAGTAGTACCATCTATGGAAGATTTTATAAAAAATTTCCCTATGAAGTTGCGTAGGCGCGTTACTAATACTGTATAAATCCACAATGTTCTGCAAAAATCTTTTTTCCCAATGGCAGCTGCTATGTAACAAGCTCTTACCAGCTTTTATTCCGATTATAATAATTAATCATTATATATTTCTGTTTCTAACGAATTTTAAGAAAAACACACAGTATTCGGAGATTATTACGTGTCTTCTCACGATTCTTTCTGTTCTTTGGAAAGTTGCAAGTTTCATTTAATTTTAATAGGAACATCTCTGAGCCAAATTCTTCAGATATTAGACGAATATATTTACATATATCAAGAAATTGATAGTCTTTACACTATGTAAAACACAGATACTCTTCACGTAATAATACATCAAGTGGAGAAGTTCTCAATCAGCTTAGTTGCCGTGTTCATTGTAATTTACGAAAGAAAGGAGCAAGGGAAACACGAAGCGTCGCAAGGAAACGAATCGTTCGGAAAAAGCTCGAAAAATATTATCTAAGTATTAATTAAAAACTTGCATATACTCAAACTCTGGGCTCAGCATTTTAGACAGAAATTGAGAAGTTACAAACTCAAAACAAGAAACTGATTTGTTCAAAGTAGTTGATTGTTTTTTTGATGGTTATAATTCTGTAAATATTGATTAAGTAAGTTTTGTGATGAAAAAACTCTATTGTCTTCAATTGTGCTCTTATGAATTTGCACTGATAAATGTTCAAAAACTAACCTTTGGTTCAGGTTCATTTAACTCAAATAAAAAGGAAATTCAATTTATAAACAAATAGGAATTGTTAATAATTGTGAAAAAAATAAATTTGAAATAAAAATTGAGATATTTTTTGAGTTCGTTTTCACTTTCTTCTTCATGTATCACACCATGTTTTCTTCTCAGCAGGGCTAAGTTACCCTGTTGAACGTTCAATTGTTTTCTTAAAAATTCAATCACGAAATGTTTCATTTTTTGCATATCATGTAGGGAAATTCTTAGGGGACAGAAACACTTCTTCCAATCTCTGTAGAAGATGTCAAATTCAACCATTTGTTCAAAAAAAGACATTTCTAGTAATTTTTCAATTGTAAGCAATTGAAAATTTTCCCGTATCCCACATCCACAATTTCATCAAAAAATTTTTCATTTGAATCAAATGAAAACCCATGTTTTTTTCTCGAAGGTGACTTAGACATAGCCAATTTTTTTTCCGATTTCTCCAATTCTTTTACTCTCGAGCTCTCTCCATTCTGAAAAATCTATTATAATTTGTTCACTAGATTTTTACTCTCGAGCTCTCCCCATTCTGAAAGATCTATTATAATTTGCTCACTAGACTAGAGATTTTGTTAATTTTTAGAATCTTGTCAGTTTCGGTACTAATTTCAATTTGGATGCAGTTTCTCGCGTGTTCTATCCTGATTTGTTTCAACTTTTGGGATAGATTTCCGCTTCTTCAAAAAATTTTACTCGTGTTGATAGAATGAACTGAACTGTAGGAAATTTTTAAATAAAAAGAATTATATAATTTTTTCAGATGTACCTTTTCACCAGCTTAAAATAAGTTTTGGTTAGTTTTTCCAAAACCGTAGAAAATATCTGAAACAGTACAAAAAATTTGTAAAAGTTTTCTATCAGATTAAAAAAGAGAACAATTTTGTTTCATCAATTTGGTTGACTTTAATTGTCTATAGGAGATTATGTAGAAAATTATTTGTTGTTGACCTGAAGCCAGTTTTGCACGGTTTTCCAAAAAAAAGAATAAATTCCTCGAAAACTACTCCTATTAAGTAGGTTTTTGATTGAGTATCTTTTATTGGATTTAAACAAAATAGTAAAATAAATAAAATCCACACGTTTTTTCAGCAAATCTATACTGTGAGTCTACAAGATCTATACTGTGAGTCAACAAGATCTGAAATCAACAATCACATATAAGAAATATATAACAGTTGACTTTAATTGTCTATAAGTGATCATCTGGAAAACGAATGTTGTTGACCTGAAGCTAATCTTGAAAGGTTTTCTAAAAAAGGAATAAATTCCTTGAAAACTACTCCTTTTAAAAAAGTGTTTGAATGAGTATCTTTTATTGGATTTGAACAAAATAGTAAAATAAAAAAAATCCACACGTTTTTTCATCAAATCTATACTGTGAGTCTAATTGAAACTTTTCATGTTAAGTTTCATATTATTAACATCTGGTTCTGCTGAAGTATCAGTTTGCTTAGAAAATTTCAGCCAGATATTCTCTCCAAAAAATCTTTTCAAATCAATTTTTTCTTCATCCAAAATAACAAAATATAGAGTTTGAAAGCAAAATTTTAATTTATGCTCAATTCATCATCTTCCAAAAGATGTCGGAGGTTGGTTTACTTCATATAAAATATCCTCGAAACATCTAAAGTTCCATCTTAAATTATCAAATAATATCAAATTTTCCAATCAATTAAACATAATTATAAATCTAAAATAAACATAAATAAGCTAAATTCTAGAAAGTTATCTCAAAAATCCCAATGGTTTAAATTGAGTTTCTATCTCAATTTGTTATTTTCTCAGTTTCTGCTTAACCTACTATCTTCTAATTTCATCCAGTTTGAAAAACAATTTTCGTTGAAAGTCGACTTTTAGATGAAAAAAGTAGCATCATTTAAACGAACGCTCAATAAACCGAAGCATATTTTAAACCATAAATCCTTTGCTAAAAGTCTTCAAATGATTTTATCAATCTGAGAACTGTGTGTTGCTGTTTCAACTCTGAATTTCTATAATGAGGTAAATTTTTGGTTGAGAATGTTGTACTTATTAAATTGAAGCTTACAAAAGCTAGCAAAAACATATACTTTTTTTAATCTTTTCCAGGTCACTTATCAATTTTTTTTCTAAAATCGTCAAAAAAACAGTAGAGAACAATATAATTTAAAAAATCATCCACCATTAGCTGCTTAAAAAGGCTCTTCTCTATGAACACTTTTACAAGCACTAAACAAGGAAAATTTTAAAATGGTAACTAATGCAAAACTTTTCAATTAGTCAAAAATTTTTTTTGTCAACCAATCAGATCTAAAACTATTTTCATAAAACTTCTCAATTAATCGTTTTTATTGAATTTTTCCAAGATAACTAACATATTCATTTGGCACCAAAATGAGATTCAATATCTGGTTTATTTTTTTCGATACTCTAGATAAAAAATGAAAATTTGATCAAAATTTATTTGATTGATTCTATTTCTAACAAGTGGAAGAAGAAATTACCAAAAAATACATTTTTATCAATTTATTTTTGGTATATTGTTATAAAAAACAACCGGAAAGTTTTTAAATTTGGATAATTGGTTAAAAGATGTTCCTAATTTTTGTTTTGCTTTTAATGATTGACAACTCAATCTGAGTTAAATCTTCTCAACAAAACATTGTTGATAAATCTGGAAGTACTCTTCTCCTCTGAAACCTCCATTTACACGAATACTTGAAAGTCAATTGATAGTTGGCTAGTATTCTATGTCAATTTTGATTAAATAGCATGCTTTGTCTGACTTTTCCTCAGACATCCTAGCTCTAAATGTACACTTCAGAGAGAAGTAAAAAATTTGCTTCAATAATATTTCAATTACGAAAATTACAAAACATCACAAAGCATTAGTGAGACTAAAAATTATCAACAAACATGAAGTTTCCCAAAATTTGGTACATTTCTTTGAATTCGTTCAAAGTATAGTTGACATAGGCAACTTGCTTCAAGTCTGCATTTTCCTTTAAAGCGAAGAGTCCAATCTGAATGATGGGTACTTTGTTCACACTGCACTTTTTGATTGTAACACACACCCTCCTCATGTCGTATGTTGCAATTTCATATTCTCTATTACAGATGTCGAGTTTCTGATCCATATTTGATTCTTTGCCAGATTTGGCTTTATTTATAGGTGCGAGTCCATGGTTTTCAGCATGGTGAAAAACGGTATTCCGGATTGCCGATATTGCTTCTCCTTCTTTTTCACTAAAATAAACTTGTTGGGCTTTTCAAATTATCCCGAATTAATAACTTTTAGTAGTTGAAAGCAGGGTTCAACATAAATGTTCCTTTATAGGATTTTTGGAACCAAACAAATCTCTCAATTCTTGTTTGATTTTTTTGTAATTCAATATAATTGGGACTTTTATTTTTTCATGAGTACAACTTCGAAGAGCAAACTAATCAGATGATGAGAAATGAGAGAAATGGTTTTGAGATTAAATGAAAGAGGAAGTAAGCTTTACGTTTCATCGCGATTTCCATAAATGGAAGTAGTACCATCTATGGAAGATTTTATAAGAAATTTCCCTTTGAAGTTGCGTAGGCGCGTTACTAATACTGTATAAATCCACAATGTTCTGCAAAAATCTTTTTTCCCAATGGCAGCTGCTATGTAACAAGCTCTTACCAGCTTTTATTCCGATTATAATAATTAATCATTATATATTTCTGTTTCTAACGAATTTTAAGAAAAACACACAGTATTCGGAGATTATTACGTGTCTTCTCACGATTCTTTCTGTTCTTTGGAAATTTGCAAGTTTCATTTAATTTTAATAGGCACATCTCTGAGCCAAATTCTTCAGATATTAGACGAATATATTTACATATATCAAGAAATTGATAGTCTTTACACTATGTAAAACACAGATACTCTTCACGTATTAATACATCAAGTGGAAAAGTTCTCAATCAGCTTAGTTGCCGTGTTCATTGTAATTTACGAAAGAAAGGAGCAAGGGAAACACGAAGCGTCGCAAGGAAACGAATCGTTCGGAAAAAGCTCAAAAAACATTGTCTAAGTTCTAATTAAAAACTTGCATATACTCAAACTCTGGGCTCAGCATTTTAGACAGAAATTGAGAAGTTAGAAACTCAAAACAAGAAACTGATTTGTTCAAAGTAGTTGATTGTTTTTTTGATGGTTATAATTCTGTAAATATTGATTAAGTAAGCTTTGTGATGAAAAAACTCTATTGTTTTCAATTGTGCTCTTAAGAATTTGCACTGATAAATGTTCAAAAACTAACCTTTGGTTCAGGTTCATTTAATTCAAATAAAAAGGAAATTCAATTTATAAACAAATAGGAATTGTTAATAATTGTGAAAAAAATAAATTTGAAATAAAAATTGAGATATTTTTCGAGTTCGTTTTCACTTTCTTCTTCATGTATCACACCATGTTTTCTTCTCAGCAGGGCTAAGTTACCCTGTTGAACGTTCAATTGTTTTCTTAAAAATTCAATCACGAAATGTTTCATTTTTTGCATATCATGTAGGGAAATTCTTAGGGGACAGAAACACTTCTTCCAATCTCTGTAGAAGATGTCAAATTCAACCATTTGTTCAAAAAAAGACATTTCTAGTAATTTTTCAATTGTAAGCAATTGAAAATTTTCCCGTATCCCACATCCACAATTTCATCAAAAAATTTTTCATTTGAATCAAATGAAAACCCATGTTTTTTTCTCGAAGGTGACTTAGACATAGCCAATTTTTTTTCCGATTTCTCCAATTCTTTTACTCTCGAGCTCTCTCCATTCTGAAAAATCTATTATAATTTGTTCACTAGATTTTTACTCTCGAGCTCTCCCCATTCTGAAAGATCTATTATAATTTGCTCACTAGACTAGAGATTTTGTTAATTTTTAGAATCTTGTCAGTTTCGGTACTAATTTCAATTTGGATGCAGTTTCTCGCGTGTTCTATCCTGATTTGTTTCAACTTTTGGGATAGATTTCCGCTTCTTCAAAAAAATTTACTCGTGTTGATAGAATGAACTGAACTGTAGGAAATTTTTAAATAAAAAGAATTATATAATTTTTTCAGATGTACCTTTTCACCAGCTTAAAATAAGTTTTGGTTAGTTTTTCCAAAACCGTAGAAAATATCTGAAACAGTACAAAAAATTTGTAAAAGTTTTCTTTCAGATTAAAAAAGAGAACAATTTTGTTTCATCAATTTGGTTGACTTTAATTGTCTATAGGAGATTATGTAGAAAATTATTTGTTGTTGACCTGAAGCCAGTTTTGCACGGTTTTCCAAAAAAAAGAATAAATTCCTCGAAAACTACTCCTATTAAGTAGGTTTTTGATTGAGTATCTTTTATTGGATTTAAACAAAATAGTAAAATAAATAAAATCCACACGTTTTTTCAGCAAATCTATACTGTGAGTCTACAAGATCTATACTGTGAGTCAACAAGATCTGAAATCAACAATCACATATAAGAAATATATAACAGTTGACTTTAATTGTCTATAAGTGATCATCTGGAAAACGAATGTTGTTGACCTGAAGCTAATCTTGAAAGGTTTTCTAAAAAAGGAATAAATTCCTTGAAAACTACTCCTTTTAAAAAAGTGTTTGAATGAGTATCTTTTATTGGATTTGAACAAAATAGTAAAATAAAAAAAATCCACACGTTTTTTCATCAAATCTATACTGTGAGTCTAATTGAAACTTTTCATGTTAAGTTTCATATTATTAACATCTGGTTCTGCTGAAGTATCAGTTTGCTTAGAAAATTTCAGCCAGATATTCTCTCCAAAAAATCTTTTCAAATCAATTTTTTCTTCATCCAAAATAACAAAATATAGAGTTTGAAAGCAAAATTTTAATTTATGCTCAATTCATCATCTTCCAAAAGATGTCGGAGGTTGGTTTACTTCATATAAAATATCCTCGAAACATCTAAAGTTCCATCTTAAATTATCAAATAATATCAAATTTTCCAATCAATTAAACATAATTATAAATCTAAAATAAACATAAATAAGCTAAATTCTAGAAAGTTATCTCAAAAATCCCAATGGTTTAAATTGAGTTTCTATCTCAATTTGTTATTTTCTCAGTTTCTGCTTAACCTACTATCTTCTAATTTCATCCAGTTTGAAAAACAATTTTCGTTGAAAGTCGACTTTTAGATGAAAAAAGTAGCATCATTTAAACGAACGCTCAATAAACCGAAGCATATTTTAAACCATAAATCCTTTGCTAAAAGTCTTCAAATGATTTTATCAATCTGAGAACTGTGTGTTGCTGTTTCAACTCTGAATTTCTATAATGAGGTAAATTTTTGGTTGAGAATGTTGTACTTATTAAATTGAAGCTTACAAAAGCTAGCAAAAACATATACTTTTTTTTATCTTTTCCAGGTCACTTATCAATTTTTTTTCTAAAATCGTCAAAAAAACAGTAGAGAACAATATAATTTAAAAAATCATCCACCATTAGCTGCTTAAAAAGGCTCTTCTCTATGAACACTTTTACAAGCACTAAACAAGGAAAATTTTAAAATGGTAACTAATGCAAAACTTTTCAATTAGTCAAAAATTTTTTTTGTCAACCAATCAGATCTAAAACTATTTTCATAAAACTTCTCAATTAATCGTTTTTATTGAATTTTTCCAAGATAACTAACATATTCATTTGGCACCAAAATGAGATTCAATATCTGGTTTATTTTTTTCGATACTCTAGATAAAAAATGAAAATTTGATCAAAATTTATTTGATTGATTCTATTTCTAACAAGTGGAAGAAGAAATTACCAAAAAATACATTTTTATCAATTTATTTTTGGTATATTGTTATAAAAAACAACCGGAAAGTTTTTAAATTTGGATAATTGGTTAAAAGATGTTCCTAATTTTTGTTTTGCTTTTAATGATTGACAACTCAATCTGAGTTAAATCTTCTCAACAAAACATTGTTGATAAATCTGGAAGTACTCTTCTCCTCTGAAACCTCCATTTACACGAATACTTGAAAGTCAATTGATAGTTGGCTAGTATTCTATGTCAATTTTGATTAAATAGCATGCTTTGTCTGACTTTTCCTCAGACATCCTAGCTCTAAATGTACACTTCAGAGAGAAGTAAAAAATTTGCTTCAATAATATTTCAATTACGAAAATTACAAAACATCACAAAGCATTAGTGAGACTAAAAATTATCAACAAACATGAAGTTTCCCAAAATTTGGTACATTTCTTTGAATTCGTTCAAAGTATAGTTGACATAGGCAACTTGCTTCAAGTCTGCATTTTCCTTTAAAGCGAAGAGTCCAATCTGAATGATGGGTACTTTGTTCACACTGCACTTTTTGATTGTAACACACACCCTCCTCATGTCGTATGTTGCAATTTCATATTCTCTATTACAGATGTCGAGTTTCTGATCCATATTTGATTCTTTGCCAGATTTGGCTTTATTTATAGGTGCGAGTCCATGGTTTTCAGCATGGTGAAAAACGGTATTCCGGATTGCCGATATTGCTTCTCCTTCTTTTTCACTAAAATAAACTTGTTGGGCTTTTCAAATTATCCCGAATTAATAACTTTTAGTAGTTGAAAGCAGGGTTCAACATAAATGTTCCTTTATAGGATTTTTGGAACCAAACAAATCTCTCAATTCTTGTTTGATTTTTTTGTAATTCAATATAATTGGGACTTTTATTTTTTCATGAGTACAACTTCGAAGAGCAAACTAATCAGATGATGAGAAATGAGAGAAATGGTTTTGAGATTAAATGAAAGAGGAAGTAAGCTTTACGTTTCATCGCGATTTCCATAAATGGAAGTAGTACCATCTATGGAAGATTTTATAAGAAATTTCCCTTTGAAGTTGCGTAGGCGCGTTACTAATACTGTATAAATCCACAATGTTCTGCAAAAATCTTTTTTCCCAATGGCAGCTGCTATGTAACAAGCTCTTACCAGCTTTTATTCCGATTATAATAATTAATCATTATATATTTCTGTTTCTAACGAATTTTAAGAAAAACACACAGTATTCGGAGATTATTACGTGTCTTCTCACGATTCTTTCTGTTCTTTGGAAATTTGCAAGTTTCATTTAATTTTAATAGGCACATCTCTGAGCCAAATTCTTCAGATATTAGACGAATATATTTACATATATCAAGAAATTGATAGTCTTTACACTATGTAAAACACAGATACTCTTCACGTATTAATACATCAAGTGGAAAAGTTCTCAATCAGCTTAGTTGCCGTGTTCATTGTAATTTACGAAAGAAAGGAGCAAGGGAAACACGAAGCGTCGCAAGGAAACGAATCGTTCGGAAAAAGCTCAAAAAACATTGTCTAAGTTCTAATTAAAAACTTGCATATACTCAAACTCTGGGCTCAGCATTTTAGACAGAAATTGAGAAGTTAGAAACTCAAAACAAGAAACTGATTTGTTCAAAGTAGTTGATTGTTTTTTTGATGGTTATAATTCTGTAAATATTGATTAAGTAAGCTTTGTGATGAAAAAACTCTATTGTTTTCAATTGTGCTCTTAAGAATTTGCACTGATAAATGTTCAAAAACTAACCTTTGGTTCAGGTTCATTTAATTCAAATAAAAAGGAAATTCAATTTATAAACAAATAGGAATTGTTAATAATTGTGAAAAAAATAAATTTGAAATAAAAATTGAGATATTTTTCGAGTTCGTTTTCACTTTCTTCTTCATGTATCACACCATGTTTTCTTCTCAACAGGGCTAAGTTACCCTGTTGAATGTTCAATTGTTTTCTTGAAGGTTCAATCACGAAATGTTTCATTTTTTGCATATCATGTAGGGAAATTCTTAGGGGACAGAAACACTTCTTCCAATCTCTGTAGAAGATGTCAAATTCAACCATTTGTTCAAAAAAAGACATTTCTAGTAATTTTTCAATTGTAAGCAATTGAAAATTTTCCCGTATCCCACATCCACAATTTCATCAAAAAATTTTTCATTTGAATCAAATGAAAACCCATGTTTTTTTCTCGAAGGTGACTTAGACATAGCCAATTCTTTTCCGATTTCTCCAATTCTTTTACTCTCGAGCTCTCTCCATTCTGAAAAATCTATTATAATTTGCTCACTAGACTGTGAGATTTTGTTAAGTTTGAGAATCTTGACAGTTTCTGAAACAGTTTTAAACTGAATGCATTTACTCGCCTGTTCTATCATGATTGGTTTCAATTTTTGGGATAGATTTCCGCCTCTTCAAAAACTTTTACTCATGTTGATAGAATGAACTGAACTGTAGGGGATTTTCAAATACAATAAATTACAAAAATTTTTCAGCTGTACTTTTTACCAGCTTAAAGTAAGTTTCGGTTTTTTTTTTCTAAAAATGTAGACAATATCTGAAATAGTACAAAAGTTTTCAACAGTTTTCTATTTAATTTAAAAAAGAGAACAAATTTGTTTCATCAAATTGGTTGACTTTATTTGTCTATAAGAGATTGTTTGGTTGTAAGCAGTATGTGTCATCGCGATTTCCATATATGGAAGTAATATTAACTGTGGAATATTTTGAAAGAGTTTTCCCTGTGAAATTGCGTAGGCCCGTTACTACTACTGAATAAATCCTTTTATTCCGATTATAATAAAAAACAATATTTATTTCTGTTTCTAACGAAATTTACTAAAAACACACAGTATTCGGAGAGTATTACGTGTCTTCTCACGATTCTTGCTATTCCTTGGAAAGTTGCAAGTTTCATTCAATTTTAATAGGAACATCTCTGAGCCAAATTCTTCAGAGATTAGACAAAAATTTTACAAATATCAAGAAATTGATTGTCTTTACACTTTGTACAAACACGGATACGATTCAAATATTGTTACATCAAGTTGGAAAGTATTCAATCAGCTTAGTTGCGGTGTTCAATATAATTAACGATAGAAAGGAGCAGGAAAAACACCAAGCGTATCAAAAAATGAATCGTTCGGAAAAAGTTCAAAAAACCTTATCTAAGTTCTAATCAAAACTTGCATGTACGCAAACTCTGGGCTCAGAATTTTAGACAGAAATTGAAAAGTTAAAACTCAAAGCATGAATCTGTTTTGTTCAAAGTAGTAGACTCTTTTTTTGATGGTTATGATTCTGTAAATAGTGATTATGTAAGCTTTGTGATGAAAATATTCAGTTGTTTTCGAAAGTGCTCTTTAGAGCTTGCACTGATAAATGTTCTAAAACTAAGCTATGGTTCAGGAATAATCAACTCAAATGAAAAAAGAACTCAATTTACAAATAAAAAGGAAATGTTAATAATTGTGTAAAAAAATAATTTGAAACAAAATTTGAGTTAATTTTCGAGTTCGTTTTCACTTTCTTCTTCATGTACTACACCATGTTTTCTTCTCAACAGAGCTAAGTTATCCTGTTGAACATTCAATTTTTTTTTCTTTATCGTTCAAACACGAATTGTTTCAAATTTTTGCCAATCATGAAGGGAAATTTTTAAGGGACTGAAAGACTTCTTCCGATCTCTGTAGAAGATGTCAAATTCAACCATTTTTTCAAAAACAGACATTTGTTTTAAATGATCAGTTGTAAGCAAATAAAAACTTTTTCCGTATCAAACATTCTCAATTTCATCAAAAATTTTTTCTTTTGAATCATATGAAAACCCGTATTTTTTTCTCGAAGGTGACTTGGACATAGCCAATTCTTTTCCGATTTCTCCAATTCTTTTACTCTCGAGCTCTCTCCATTCTGAAAAATCTAATATAATTTGCTCACTAGACCGTGAGGTTTTGTTAAGTTTGAGAATCTTGATAGTTTCTGTAACAGTTTAAAACTGAATGCATTTACTCGCCTGTTCTATCTTGATTGGTTTCAACTTTTGGGATAGATTTCCGCCTCTTCAAAAACTTTTACTCATGTTGATAGAATGAACTGAACTGTAGGGGATTTTCAAATACAATAAATTACATAGTTTTTTCAGCTGTACTTTTTACCAGCTTAAAGTAAGTTTCGGTTTTATTTTTTTTCTAAAAATGTAGACAATATCTGAAATAGTACAAAAATTTTCAACAGTTTAATTTTAAAAAGAGAACAAATTTGTTTCATCAAATTGGTTGACTTTATTTGTCTATAAAAGATTGTTTGGTTGTAACCAGTATGTGTCATCGCGATTTCCATTTATGGAAGTAATTTTAACTGTGGAATATTTTGAAAGAATTTTCCCTGTGAAATTGCGTAGGCCCGTTACTACTACTGAATAAATCCTTTTATTCCGATTATAATATTAAACAATATTCATTTCTGTTTCTTACGAAATTTACTAAAAACACATAGTTTTCCAAGATTATTACGTGTCTACTCACAATTCTTTCTATTTCTTGGAAAGTTGCAAGTTTCATTCAATTTTAATAGGAACATCTCTGAGCCAAATTCTTCAGAGATTAGACAAAAATTTCACAAATATCAAGAAATTGATTGTCTTTGCACTTTGTACAAACACAGATACTATTCAAAGATTGTTACATCAAGTGGGGAAGTATTCAATCAGCTTAGTTGCTGTGTTCAATATAATTTACGATAGAAAGGAGCTGGAAAAACACCAAGCGTATCAAAGAAATGAATCGTTCAGAGAAAGTTCAAAAACCTTATCTAAGTTCTCATCAAAAAATTGCGTGTACGCAAACTCTGGGCTCAGCAATTTAGACAGATTTTGAAAAGTTAAAACTCAGAGAATGGTTCTGTTTTGTTCAAAGTAGTTGACTCTTTTTTTGATGGTTATGATTCTGTAAATAGTGATTATGTAAGCTTTGTGATGAAAATATTCAGTTGTTTTCAAAAGTGCTCTTTAGAGCTTGCACTGATCAGTGTTCTAAAACTAAGCTATGGTTCAGGAATAATTAACTCAAATGAAAAAAGAACTCAATTTACAAACAAAAAGGAAATGTTAATAATTGTGTAAAAAAAATAATTTGAAACAAAATTTGAGTTAATTTTCGAGTTCGTTTTCACTTTCTTCTTCATGTACTACACCATGTTTTCTTCTCAACAGAGCTAAGTTATCCTGTTGAACATTCAATTTTTTTTTCTTTAAGGGACTGAAACACTTCTTCCGATCTCTGTAGAAGATGTCAAATTCAACCATTTTTTCAAAAATAGACATTTGTTTTAAATGATCAGTTGTAAGCAAATAAAAACTTTTTCCGTATCGAACAACCTCAATTTCATCAAAATTCTTTTCATTTGAATCATATGAAGACCCGTATTTTTTTCTCGAAGGTGACTTAGATATAGACAATTATTTTCCAATTTCTCCAATTCTTTTACTCTCGAGCTCTGTCCATTCTGAAAGATTTATTATAATTTGTTCACTAGATTTTTACTCTCGAGCTCTCCTCATTCTGAAAGATCTATTATAATTTGCTCACTAGACTAGAGATTTTGTTAATTTTTAGAATCTTGTCAGTTTCGGTACTAATTTCAAATTGGATGCAGTTTCTCGCGTGTTCTGTCCTGATTGGTTTCAACTTTTGGTATAGATTTCCCCTTCTTCAAAAAAATTTACTTGTGTTGATAGAATGAACTGAATTGTAGGAAATTTTTAAATAAAAAGAATTATGTTAATTTTTCAGATGTACCTTTTCACCAGCTTAAAATAAGTTTTGGTTAGTTTTTCAAAAACCGTAGAAAAAATCTGAAATAGTACAAAAAATTTACAACAGTTTTCTTTCAGATTAAAAAAGAGAACAATTTTGTTTCATCAATTTGGTTGACTTTAATTGTCTAAAGAAGATCATGTAGAAAAATGTTTGTTGTTGACCTGAAGCTAGTTTTGCACGGTTTTCCAAAAAAAGAACAAATTCCTCGAAAACTACTCCTATTAAGTAGGTTTTTGATTGAGTATCTTTTATTGGATTTAAACAAAATAGTAAAATAAATAAAATCCACACGTTTTTTCATCAAATATATACTGTGAGTCTACATGATCTATACTGTGAGTCAACAAGATCTGAAATCAACAATCACATAGAAGAAATATATAACAGTTGACTTTAATTGTCTATAAGTGATCATGTGGAAAACGATATGTTGTTGACATGAAGCTAATCTTGAAAGGTTTTCTAAAAAGGAATAAATTCCTTGAAAACTACTCCTATTAATTAGTTTTTTGATTGAGTACCTTTTATTGGATTCAAACAAAATAGTAGAATAAATAAAATCCACACGTTTTTTCATCAAATCTATACTGTGAGTCTACATGATCTATACTGTGAGTCAACAAGATCTGAAATCAACAATCACATATAAGAAATATATAACAGTTGACTTTAATTGTCTATAAGTGATCATGTGGAAAACGATTTGTTGTTGACCTGAAGCTAATCTTGAAAGGTTTTCTAAAAAAAGAACAAATTCCTCGAAAACTACTCCTATTAAGTAGGTTTTTGATTGAGTATCTTTTATTGGATTTAAACAAAATAGTAAAATAAATCAAATCCACACGTTTTTTCATCAAATCTATACTGTGAGTCTACATGATCTATACTGTGAGTCAACAAGATCTGAAATCAACAATCACATATAAGAAATATATAACAGTTGACTTTAATTGTCTATAAGTGATCATGTGGAAAACGATATGTTGTTGACCTGAAGCTAATCTTGAAAGGTTTTCTAAAAAAGGAATAAATTCCTTGAAAACTACTCCTATTAATTAGTTTTATGATTGAGTACCTTTTATTGGATTCAAACAAAATAGTAAAATAAATAAAACCCACAAACTTTCTCATCAAATCTATTCTGTGTGTCTGATTGAACCTTTTCATGTTAAGTTTCATATAACTGGTTCTGCTGAAGTATCAGTTTGTTTAGAAATCAATTTTTTTTTCATCCAAAATATCAAAATGTAGAGTTTGAAAGCAAACTTTTAAGTTATGCTCAATTCATCATCTTCCAAAAGATGTCAGAGTTTGGTTTACTTCATATAAAATATCCTCGAAACATCTAAAGTTCCATTTTAAATTATCAATTAATATCAAATTTTCCAATCAATTAAACATAATTATAAATCTAAAATAAACATAAATAAGCTAAATTCTAGAAAGTTATCTCAAAAATCCCAAAGGTTTAATTTGAGTTTCTATCTCAATTTGTTATTTTCTCAGTTTCTGCTTAACCTACTATCTTCTAATTTCATCCAGTTTGAAAAACAATTTTCGTTGAAAGTCGACTTTTAGATGGAAAAAAAGCATCATTTAAACGAACGCTCAAAAAACCGAAGCATATTTTAAACCATAAATCCTTTGCTAAAAGTCTTCAAATGATTTTATCAATCTGAGAACTGTGTGTTGCTGTTTATACTCTGAATTTCTATAATGAGGTAAATTTTTGGTTGAGAATGTTGTACTTATTAAAATGAAGCTTACAAAAGCTAGCAAAAACATATACTTTTTTATCTTTTCTAGGTCACTTGTCAATTTTTTTTTCTAAAATCGTCAAAAAAACAGTGGAGAACAATATATTTTAATAAATCATCCACCATTAGCTGCTTAAAAACGCTCTTCTCTATGAACACTTTTACAAGCACTAAACAAGGAAAAGTAACTATGCAAAACTTTTCAATTAGTCAATATTTTTTAAGTATCCAGTTTCTTAAAAATTTTTAACAAATACACCACCGCTTGTTAGCGTATGTTATGATTTTTTACTACAAACTTATATCAAAAAAATCTCCGCAAGTTTGCAACCATTGGAGTTATTACTGTAGATTAAAGATTTTCTGTTCAATTTCACGACAAATCGAACTCGATTGTTGCTGGTTTTATCATCAATCAGAACTTTTGAATAAAAAACAAATGACAGATCAAGAATCGTGATAAAAAACTGTAATTTTCCTACTAAAATTTTTCAAATTTATCGAAATTGTATTGGTATTTTCAGTGAAATTATTAGAAAGAAAAGATATTAATTTTACCTTCTCCTGTAGTGAGTTTTGAGACTGCTGTGCACATAATTTAACTTTATGTTGACAAGAAGAATGCTTCTTCTTGATATGATTAGTGAATTCCTCGGTGCTATATGTATAAAAAATACAGTTCGAAGACTTCAAAACACCACAGCTTCTACGATGTCTTGATGCGTGTAAGCGAGTGTGTTCTCTGCCAAATTCAAGCCATGCAACTGTTTCGTTTCTTTTCAGTGACGGCATCTCAATAAATAAAGAAAGATGAAATGGGAGATTTAGGTTGTCCCAAAGTTTAAGATAAGAAGAGTCGAATAGCCTCATAAAAAGACTTAAAGTGAATAAAAACAGCAAATTTATCAATCAATTGTCTTTAACATGAAAAAAAATTGAAACGGATCTCATCCAATTTGATCAAGCTGAATGAAATAAAAATCATCTAATATAACCATGGAATTAAAAAAAAATTGATGTCAACCAATCAGAACTGAGCTTTACTTCTGAGAAAAACTTTATCTTTTTTGATATCAACAAATCAGAATCAAGATTTTACTTAAAATGGACTTTTCATCAATTTTGATGTCAAGCAATCAGATTGAAAAATTGACAGTATTTGAAATATTTTGTCAATCAGAACAAAACTATTTTCATAAAACTTCCCAATTAATCAATTTTATTGATATTTTCCAAGATAACGAACATATTCATATGGCAACAAAATGAGATTTCCTGTCTGATTTATGTTTGTTTTTTTTCGATATTCACTTCAAAATTTGAAATTTCAATCAAAATTTTTTCGTTTGTTCTGTTTCTAACCAGTGAAAAAAGAAAATACCGAAATATACAATTTTATCTTTTCCTTTTGGCATATTGTAATTTAAGCTGCCGAAAGTTTTTAAACTCGGATAATCGATTAAAAGACGTTACTTATCTTTATTTTTTGTTTCATAGGCTCTTCCATTGTTTTGTTTTTCAATGATCGACCACTCAATCTGAGTTAACTCTTCTAAATGAAAACATTGTTGCTAAATCTGGCAGTACTCTTCTGTTCTGAGTTCTCCTCTCCATATTTTTAACAAAATTAATGAGCTTTCTGGCTTTCGGTACAAGTTAAAACTGTACAATCACCATCAACCCTGTCTGTCTACCACTCTTTTAGTTTTTTGTAATAGTTCAACCTTGAAAACTGATAAATTTCCATTTCAGGAAATAAAAACAGCAAATTTATCAACCAATTGTATTTAACGTGAAAACAAATTGGAATAGATCTCATCCAATTTCATCAAGCTGGAATAAAAATCATCCAATATAACCATGGAATTTTTCAAAAAATTGATGTCAACCAATCAGAACCAAACATTACTAATGAGAAAATTCTTATCTTTTTTGATATGAACAAATCAGAATCAAGCTTTTACTTAAAATGACTTTTCATCAATTTTGATGTCAAACAATCAGATTGAAAAACCCACACAATTTAAAATATTTTTTAAATCAGAACAAAATTATTTTTATAAAACTTCCCAATTAATCAATTTTTTTGAATTTTTCCAAGATAACGAACTTATTCATTTGGCACCAAAATGAGATTTCTTGTCTGATTTAAATATTTTTTTTCGATACTCACTTCAAAATTTGAAATTTCGATCAAATATTTTTTGACTTGTTCTGTTTCTAACCAGTGAAAGAAGAAATTACCGAAATAATTTTTTTTTTTTTCTTTTGGTAATATTGTAATATAAGCAGCCGGAAAGTTTTTATATTTGAATAATAGATTAAAAGATGATACTTATCCTCATTTTTGTTTCATTGGCTCTTCCCTTGTTTAGTTTTTCAATGATCGACCACTCAATCTGAGTTAACTCTTCAAAATGAAAACGTTGTTGCTAAGTCTGGGGCAGTACTCTTCTTTTCTGAAATCTGCTCTCCATATTTTTAACATAATTAATGAGGTTTCTGGGTTTCTGTACATGTTAAAACTAAAACAATCACCATCAACGCCGTCTGTCTACCACTCTTTAAGTTTTTGAAATCGTTCAAGCTAAAATCGGATAAATTTCCTTTTCAGTCATTAAAAAACACTTTTGACAGAAACATATTTTTTCCTGAAATTAACAAGAAAACTTTTTAAAAAACTCGACTAAATGTATCATTTTGAAATCTTTCGTTATAACAATCACCATAAAATGGTTTTTCCTTTCTTAGAAACTAATTAGTTTATAGAAAATTCAAGTCGCCAATCAAAACCTCAAATTAGGGCAAAAAAAAACAAACAATTAAATTCATAAATTCGAAAAAAATGATAAAGTGTTCAACTAAATATACAGTTTTGTTTGTAATTTCTTCAAATAAGAAAAAACCTACTTAAATTTTGATAAAATCAGTAGTTAATTAAATTTTTCTGTAATTTATTAAACAAATACTGGAAATTTAACTGATAATTAGTTAGTGTTTCATGTGAATTTTGGTTAAATTGCATGTTTTGTCTGATTTTTCCTCAGATGTCCTAGCTCTAAATGTACACTTCAGTGAGAATAAATAGTTTTGATTCAATAAAAATTCAATTACCAAACATCACAAAGCATTAGTGAGACTTACATTTATTAAAGAAATTTGAGACAGTTCTTTGAATTCGTTCAGAGTATAGTTGACATAGGCAACTTGCTTCAATTCTTCATTTTCCTTTGCAATGAAGTGTCGAATCTGAAAGAAGGGTAGCTTGTTCACACTGCACGTCTTGATTGTGACATACAACCTCCTCATGTCTTATGTTGCAATTTCATATACTCTAATACAGATGTCGAGCTCGTGATCCATAGTTTATTCTTTGCCAGATTTGGCTGCATATATAGGTACGAGTCCAAGTTTTTGAGCATCGTGAATAACGATATTCCGGATTGTCCATATTGCTTCTCCTTCTTTTTCACTAAGATAGACATGTTGGGACTTTTCAATTTGTCCCAAATTATTTATTTTTAATAGTGAAAGCAAGGGTTCAAAATAAATTTTCCCTTTTAGGATTTTTGGAATCAATCAAATCTCCCAACTCTTGATTGATTTTTTGAGAATTCAATATAATTGGGAAAATTGTCTTTTCTTGAGTATATTTTTGAAGTAAGCAGTATGTGTCATCGCGATTTCCATAGATGGAAGTAGTACCAAATATGGAAAATTTTTTAAGAACTTTCCCAATAAAGTTGCGTAGGCGCGATACTACTACTGTAAAAATCCACCATATTCTTCCCAATGGTAGCAGATATGTGTCTTGCTTTTCCCAGCTTTTATTCCGATTATCATAATAAATCATTTTTTTACTTCTGTTTCTAACGAATTTTACGAAAAACCATATTATTCCAGGATTATTACGTGTCCACTCACGATTCTTTCTATTCCTTGGAAAGTTGCAAGTTTCATTTAAAATTAATAGGAACATTTCTGAGCCAAAATCTTCAGAGATTAGACAAATCTATCTACATATATCAAGCAATTGATTGTCTTTACACTTTGTACAAACACAGATACTATTCAAGTATTATTACATCAAATGGGGAAGTATTCATTCAGCTGAGTTGCAGTTTTTAATATAGATTACTGTAGAAAGGAGGTGGAGAAACACCAAGCGTATCAAGGAAACGAATCATTCCGAAAAAATTCAAAAAACTTTATCCAAGTTCTAATCAAAAACCTACATCTACGCAAACTCTCGGCTCAGCATCTTAGACAGAATTTGAAAAGTTAAAACTCAAAGCATGAATCTGAGTTGTTCAAAGCAGTTAACTTTCTTATTGATGGTTATGATTCTGTAAATAGTGATTATGTAAGCTTTGTGATAAAAAAAACTCAATTGTCTCCAAATGTGCTCTTAAGAAATTGCACTGATAAATATTCAAAAACTAAGCTTTGGTTCAGGAATGTTTAATTCAAATGAAAAAAAAACACTCAATTTACAAACAAATAGGAAATGTTAATAATTAAGTAGAAAAATAATTTGAAACAAAAATTGAGTTAATTTTCGAGTTCGTTTTCACTTTTTTTCATGTATCACACCAAGTTTTCCTCTCAACAGAGCTAAGTTTTCCCGTTGAACATTCATTTTTTTTCATTAACGTTCAATCACGAATTGTTTCAATTTTTGCCAATCATGTAGGGAAATTCTTAAGGGACTGAAACACTTCTTCGATCTCTGTAGAAGATGTCAAATTCAACCATTTGTTCAAAAACAGATATTTGTAATAATTGAAAGCAAGTAAATGAAAACAGTTGTAAGCAAATAAAAACCTTTTCCGTATCCCAAATTCACAATTTCGTCAGAAAAAATTTTGTTTGAATCATATGAAAACCCAAATTTTTTTCTCGAAGGCGATTTAGACATAGCCAATTCTTTTTCGATTTCTCTAATTCTTTTACTCTCGAGCTCCCTCTATTCTGAGAAATATAATAAAATTGCTCACTAGTCTGTGAGTTTCTGTTAAATTTGAGATTATTGACAGTTTCTGTTCCAATTTCAAATTGGATGCAGTTACTTGCCTGTTCTATCATGATTGGTTTCAACTTTTGGAATTGATTTCCGCTCCTTCAAAAAATTTCACCCATGTTGATAGAATGACCTGAACCTTAGGAAATAAAATGAAAGATATATTTTTTCTGCTGTATCTTTTTACCAGCTTAAATCTAGTTTTGGTTACTTTTTCTAAAAACGTAGAAAATATCTGAAATAGTACCAAGTTTTTCAACAGTTTTTTTTAGTTTAAAAGAGAGAAAAATTTTGTCTCATCAAATTGGTTGACCTTAATTGTCTATAAGAAGTCATGTAGAAAAACACTTGTTGTTGACCTGAAGCTAATTTCGAAAAAATTTCTAAAAAAGGGGAAAAATTGCTTGAAAACTGTTCTTAATTAGATTTTTGATTCAGTATCTTTTATTAGAATTAAACAAAATAAAAAAATTATAAAACCCATAAACTTTTTCATCAATCTCATCATCTAAGAGTTTGTTCTGCAAATCTGTTTGGTTAATTTTTCAATGGATTCTTCTAGACGTTAGAAGATTCAGAAAACTTCAAAAAAGAATGCGTAGGTTCTTAATAAAAATTTCTAGGAGTTAATGTGTAGATTCTAGCAATTAGAAACTTCCAGAAGTTATTGAGTAATGACGTCGTTTTTTCTGATGGAAATTTTCCACAAAAAAAAATTAAAACGTAACAACTTACTATGGAGGAATTATTTTTTGATACTTAAAAAGTTAAAAAGGCACCTTCCTAGCTCTGTCGAGAATCATGTCAGACTCTGGGATTAGCTTTTTCAAATAAATTTTTTTCATGATAATTGAACATTTGTTAAACGAATCTTGTCACAAGTATTTTGAACGATAATTTTGTAACTTTTAACACGAGGGCAAGAGCTCATTTGATTTTTTCAACAAAATTGCAAATTTTATTTAATTTTTTTTACATGATGCAAAAATTGTTTTGGTTTTTTTAACAAGTGTGCCAAGTGTATCATAAGTTTTTTTTGTAAGATGCAAGTTTCTTTGTGGTTTTTTTTAAATGCAAAAACCTAACTTCCTTTTTCTTGTGCATATGCGAAAAACGCAAAACCTTGTTGTAAGAACTTGTTAGATAATTGCTAAAAAATATTCATCATTGATCACCTTGAGTGCTATTTCCTATCTTAATTCATTGTTTTTCAGATATTTTTGATCAACGTACTTGCAAAAAACAAACGAACTTTTTTAACGAATAAAATTAGAACAAAGAAATTCGTAATTTTTTATTTTCAACATTGCAAGATACTTTTGTTACAATTTTCTTTAAATTGCAAGAAAAATGTAAAATGCAAGATACTTTTATTACAATTTTCTTTAAATTGCAAAAAAAAATGTAAAAAAACTTCCTTTAATTTTTTAAAAAATGTGAAAAAAAATATTATGACATTTTCTGTATGGTCCAAAAATTATTGTAAAGTTTTTAAGATGTATGCAAAAATTGATTTGATTTTTTATTTTTTGTGCGAAAATGTGGAATTTTTTACAAGTTGTTAATTTTGATTAAACTTTTTTATCATCTTTACAATAAAACTTTGTAAAAATATTTACCAATTGGACGATTCGTTTAATTTTTAATCCGTACGCAAAGTTTTTTTACAAACTTTTTCATGACCATATCTCTTTGTTCCTATCTCTCAAAAATAAAATTACTAGATGCAAAAAATTAAATGACAAAGCACAAGATAGCGACCAATTTATTTACAAATCAAAGCGCTGCCGAGCAGCTGAGTTCTCAAATTCGGTGGTTGTCTTGGTGGTTCGCTGACTGGAGTTCTTGGCTAATAGAATCCCTCATCCTCTTCGATGGTAATTGGGTTCCCCTGAGATCCCTCTTCTTCCCAAGGAAAGAAAAAAAATGATGGATTGTTTTTGAGCAACACATCTAGAGTCAGCAGTGGCCGGGTAGTCCCACATGCTCAGCCACTTCCTTCATTATTCGCATTTCTCCGAGTTGGATCTCTGTCATGAGTACTTGCGTTATATGATGTTCGTTGAAATCTATTCGCATCATTTCCACCATGTGCCAGACTTGGATTGGGTTGTCCATTCGTGCCCGAAAAACTCCAGAGACTGTTTCTCGCACTTGGATTTGTACTAGATCAGGCGAAAACTCAACCGAGTACATGAGGTTTCTGTTTTGCACTGAGAAGATCATTTTGAGCAAAAAGTTGAGTAAAATACAAAGAGTAAAAAGAACGGTTTATTTACAGTTCAGAAGGAGGTAAATGACTGTAGTTAAGTTGAAATTAAATTGAACAGTGCTGAAAGAAGACGTAGTTGACGGTAATTTTTTTGAAAATAAAATGTTTTTCAGTCAGGAGTGAGGAGTACCTTAAACTCGAATGTGTAATTATCCAATCAGAATAGATTTTCCTTATTTGGATTGTGGTCGTATGCAATCAGATTTCAGCTTTTTATAATGGAATACTTATATAAAGTGGTGTCCAATCGGAAACAACGTTCCACTTTAGGAACTTTTTACACATTGTCGTTTCCAATCACAGAAATGTTAAATTATCTTAGGTTGTCGTATCCAATCAGAGGACCCTATTAAGGACTCAAACTATCCAAACAAAAAAAATTAACACAAATGCAATCGCAAAAAAATGACCAAAAATTGTTTGCTGAAAAAAAAGAAAAATTGCCGATATAAGTCACAAAAGAATAGCATACAAGTAGCATTTCCATATTTTTTTCATCAAGTTATTTGAACTCTTTGCCTGTAATCATGGAGAAACTGCCGATTTTTGAGTAGATATCCTTGTTCTCTGATTGTTATGTAGATTTGAGAGGACAGCTCGAAATTGATGAATTTTTCAAAGAAAATCTCTGGAAATCTTATTCCAAACCTGATCAAGCAGGTTTTTGATTTTTATGTCTTCATTTTGCTACGGAGTTTTAACAAATTCAGGTATTGGTTAGGGGACAAAAATAGAGTCTTTGATATATTATCGTACGACTTTTCGATTAAATCCAAATTTTCGAGAGTAAACAAAACTTCTTTCCTTGTTAGCTTTTCACAGCCGTAAGTTTAAAGCTTTGATACGCAATATGTGGATCAAAAGTAAACTTTTTGATTGAGTAAGTTTCTCTAATGAGAACTTTATTTAGTCGGATACCTGTATTTTGTGCAATTAAATCATCCAAAAAATTATGAAAACTGTAAGAGTCAACCTCTATTTCATCAATAAGTAAACTAATTGGAAATTTTTCTTTTTTCTTGTAATGTAACTCGAGGAAACTCAAAAGCTTTTTGATAGACAGTTTTCAAATAATGATTTTTTTCTATCAAAAGGTATGTCTAGAAACTGCAGAGTTCTGATTGGTTGATATCAAAATTGATGAAAACTCCATTTGGAGTAAAACCTTGATTCTGATTGGTTGATATCAAAAAAGATTTAAATTTCCTTATAAATATGTTCGATTCTCATTAGTTGATATCAAAACTTTTGAAAACTCTAAGCTTACATTGGAGGATTTTTATCTCAGCTTGATTAAAAAGGATGACATCCAGTTTGATTTTTTCACTTTGAAAACCATTGGTTAAAAAATTTGCTGTTTTTATTCACTTTTATTTATTTTTTGAGGCTATTCAACTCATCTTATCTAAAGATTTGGGACATTCTAAATCTCCCATTTTTAATCAAGATT
Source organism: Symsagittifera roscoffensis (assembly GCF_963678635.1). Classification (NCBI taxonomy): domain Eukaryota; kingdom Metazoa; phylum Xenacoelomorpha; order Acoela; family Convolutidae; genus Symsagittifera; species Symsagittifera roscoffensis. The sequence goes on along the minus strand of NW_026971431.1, from coordinate 57,706 downwards.
TTTTTTTATTAATTGAGATGCCGTCACTGAATAGCATCAAAACAGTTGCATGGCTTGAATGTGGCAGAGAACAAACTCGCTTACACGTATCAAGACATAGTAGAACTTGTGGCGTTTGAAGTGTTCGAACTGTTACTTTTATACATATAGCAGCGAGTAACTTACTAATCATATCAGGAAGAAGCATTCTTTTTGTCAACGTAATGTTAAATTATGTGCTCAGCAGTCTCAAAACACGCTCCAAGAGAAGGGTAAAGTTAATATCTTTTCTTTATACCCATAGAAATTACTATGAACAATGATTTTCACGGACTCTGAAAAGTGTAAACAACTGTGATAAATTTGGAAAACTCTAGTAAGAATTTAACAGTATTTTATCACAATTCTTGATCTGTCATTTGTTTTTCATTAACTGTGATAAATTTGAAAAAATCTAGTAACATTTTAACAGTATTTTATCACAATTCTTGATCTGTCATTTGTTTTTTATTCAATGGTTCTGATTGATGACAAAACCAGCAACAATCGAGTTCAGTTTTTCGTGAAATTGGACAGAAAATCTTTAATCTACAGTAATAACTCCATTGGTTGCAAGCTTGCGGAGATCTTGTTGTAAAATCTTGTTAAAAAAATGCTAAAAAATATTCATCATTGATCACCTTGAGTGCTATTCTCTATCTTAATACCTTGTTTTTCCGATGTTTTTGATCAACGTACAAGCAAAAAACAAACGAATTTTTTGATGAACAAAATTAGAACAAAGAAATTCATACTTTTTTCATTTTCAACATTGCAAGAAACTTTTGTTACAATTTTCTTTAAATTGCAAAAAAATGTTTAAAAAAATTTCTTAAAAAACGAGACTTTGTTTGATTTTTTAAATAGTGTGAAAGTTTTCAAAAATTGTATTGATTTTTTTATCTTTTGTGCAAAAATGTTGTGAAAATTGTTACAAGTTGTTAAATTTGATTAAACTTTTTTATCATCTTTACATTAAAACTTTGTGAAAACAATTACCAATTGAACGAGTAGTTTAATTTTTAATCCGTACGCAAAGTTTATTAACAAATTTTTCATGATCTTATCTTTTTGTTCCTATCTCTTTAAAAAAATTACTAGATGCAAAAAAATTAATTGACAAAACACGTGAAAACGACCAATTTATTTACAAATCAAAGCGCTGTCGAGCAGCTGAGTTCTCATATTTTGCAAGTTCTTAATGGAGCGCAAAGCTGGTCTTGCCTCCATCACCGGTGGTTGTCTTGGTGGTTCGCTGACTGGAGTTCTTGGCTCGTAGAACCCCTCATCCTCTTCGATGGTAATTGGGTTTCCCTGAGATCCCTCTTCTTACCAAAGAAATAAAAAAAAGTGGATTGGTTGGGCCACACATCTAGAGTCAGCAGTGTCCGGCTAGTCCCACATGCTCAGCCACTTCCTTCATTATTCGCATTTCTCCGAGTTGGATCTCTGTCATTGGTTCTTGCGTTATATGATGTTCGTTGAAAGATATTCGCATCATTTCCACCATGTCCCAGACTTGGTTTGGGTTGTCCATTCGTGCCAGAAAAACTCCAGAGACGGTTTCTCGCACTTGGATTTGTACTAGATCAGGCGAAAAATCAACCGAGTACATAAGGTTGCTGTTTTGCACTGAGAAGATCATTTTGAGCAAAAAGTTGAAATAAAGACACAGAGTAAAAAGAACAATTTATTTACAGTTAAGAAGGAGGTGAATGACGGTAGTTAATTTGAAATTAAATTGAACAGAGTTGAAAGAAGAAGTAGTTGACGGTAGTTTTTTTTTAAACAAAATGATTTTCAGTTAGGAGTGAGGGGTACCTTAAACTCCTCGAATGTGTGTTTAACCCATCAGAATAGATTTTCCTTATTTGGATTGTGGCCGTATGCAATCAGACTTCAGCTTTTTTAAATGGAATTCTCATATGAATGTGGTGTCCAATCGGAAACAAAGTTCCAATTCAGGAACTTTTTACACATTGTCGTTTCCAATCACAAAAATCTTAATTTATCTTAGGTTGTCGTATCCAATCAGAGGACCCTTCTAAGGACTCAAATTATCCAAGTAAGTAAAAATTAACACAAATGCAACCGCAATAAAATGAACAAAAATTGTTCGCTGTAAAAAAAAGGAAAGACTGCCGATATAAGTAACAAAAGAATAGCATACAAGTAGCATTTCCATAATTTTTTTTCATCAAGTTATTTTAACTCTTTTTATGTACTCATTGAGAAACTGCTGACTTTTGAGTTGATATCCACGTTCTCTGATTTTCATGTAGATTTGAGAGGACAGCTCGAAATTGATGAATTTTTCAAAGAAAATCTCTGGAAATCTCATTCCAAACCCAATCAGGCAGGATTTTGATTTTTATGTCTTCATTTTGCTACGGAGTTTAAACAAATTTAGGTATCGGATATGGGACAGAAAAAGAGTCTTTGATATATTATCGTACGACTTTTTGATTAAATCCAAGTTTTCGAGAATAAACAAAACCTTTTTCCTTGTTATTTATAAACTTCATTATTTGTCCATAAATTTCCTAATAAATATGTTTGATTCTCATTTGTAGTGAAATTGAACAGAAAATTTTTAACCTCCATTTAAAAATTCTATAGATTGCAAGCTTGCGGAGATTTTTTTGCTATAAATTTGTAGTAAAAAATCATAACATACGGTAACGAGTGGTTAAATATTTTTTAAAAGTTTATAAAAAACTGGATACTTAGAAAACATTGACTAATTCAAAAATTTTGCCTAATTACCATTTCAAAGTTTTCCTTGTGTAGTGCTTGTAAAAGTGTTCATTGAGTAGAGCGTCTTTAAGCAGATAATGAGGGTTGATTTATTCAGAATTATGGTTCTCTTCTGTTTTTTTGGCGATTTCAGAAGAAAAGTTGATAACCGACCTAGAAAAGATGAAAAAATATATGTTTTTTTTTAGCTTTTGAAAACTTCAACTTCATATTGTACAACATTCTCAACCATAAATTTACTTCAACAAAAAAAGTCAGAGTTGAAACAGCAACATACAGTCATCAGGTTGATGAAACCATTTGAAGACTTTTAGCAAAAATTTTATGGTTTAAACTTTGCTTCGGATTATTGAACGTTTGTTGAAATGATACATTTTTCCATCTAAAACTCGAATTTCAAGTAAAATTTTTTCATTTTGGATGAACTTGGAAGCCAGCCAATTAAGAAGAAACTGAAAAACAAATAAATTGAGTTAGAAACTCATTTTGAATCATTGGGATTTTTGAGATAATTTTCTAGAATTTAGCTTATAAGTTATATATTGAGGAAAAAATCCAACTTGAAAAGCCTCAAAGATTTATACTTATGTTTAATTATTGGAGAATTTGATATCATTTGATAAATTAATATGAATTTTCAGATGTTTTGAAATTATTTTCTGTGAAGTGAACCAAACTCCGACATCTTTTGGAAGATGATAAATGGATCTTAAATCAAAAGTTTGCTCTCAAGATCTTCATTTCATTATATTGGGAGAAAACAAAAATTGATTTGAAAAGATTCTTAGAGAAAATTTTATGGACTCTGCTGAAAATTTCTAAGCAAACTGATACTTGAGCAAAACCAGTTGTTACTTATATGAAATTTAACATACCAAGTTTCAATAGAATTGTTCTGGTTAGGTTCAATTTTTTTTTCCAATTAGAAAAATAGGTAGAACTATAGAGTTTTTTTGCTTAATGTGTTTCGCAAAATTATTCAATTGTTACAGTTTGCGCTTTGATTTCCTTTCGAAATTTGTTTTTCAAGAAGTGTTCTTTTTGAAACTTCTAGATGTTGCAGAAGTTAGGAACCAGGTTCCCTTGCGTTTTACTACTTCCGAAGGTTTTCAGACTATAATCAATAGAGCTGATCTCAACTTGTTCCAAAAGCTCAAGGTAAAATGCACCTTTATATTTTCAAACTTTATATATTTTTTCAACGCTTCAACTAGCATTGATTGTTTGCCTTTTAGGCGTTTTTGAGAAAACTTCCAACAAAAATCAAGAATATAAAACGATTTAAAAAACTTTTCGCAAGAAAAATTATAGATTATGGTCCAAAAAATTGTTTTTTTTTTAGCTCAAATGTTTTTTTGTTGCAACTGATTGAGGGAACTTAAGGAAAAAAACTGTACAAAATACATAGTAAGAAACAGACGTTCTGAGTTCCAATTTCATCTTTCCCATCAAATTGTTCGTTCAATTGATACTATTTTCCTCGTAAATTCACCACTTCTGACTAAATTTTCTTGCAACAAGAATTCTATGGCAAAAACCTGTTCTAAGCAGAAAGTAAGATAAACCTTAAAAATCATGAAAATTATGTTGTAGAAGCAATAAAGAGTTAATCATCAGTTATGAAGAAGATTTTGTTGAGTTTCATCCAATATCTAATATACTTTTTAGAAAAACTTACGCCATTTTTTTTCACTTCTAGCAGTAAACTGTTCAATTGTCATTATTGATCTGAAAATTATTTTTACTTACGTGAAGCCTTTCCCAGAAGGTGCAATTTTTTGTACAAAGTTGGGTAAATTATTGCAAAAAAAACTGAAGAGGAGTTGAATCATGTAGTTTGATCTAACAACTTGAATGAATTTTGCTCTTATTGTTCATTTGAATGGAGGTTCATAGGTAAATTCTCCCCGACTGGACATTTAGTCAATTACACAAAAAAAAAGATTAAAAATGGAAAGTTTTGGTTAGATTTGATTAATTTTTACTTTCTAGAAAATAGCAATTAGTTTCACTATTTTCAATTTTGATTGAGCTTATATGAATTTTATGTAATCAGAGCTTTATATAATCCGCGTTTAAAAAAAATTTATGGTAAAGTTTAATGTATATCAATATTTTGAGAAAAAATTGTGGAAAAATCCATACTTTTTTCAAAATTTTGTACCATTGTCTCAGCATCATTTCAATTAAAATACAACTTGAGCTTAAATTTTAACTCTCAACGTAAGTATATTTTTTCATTAAGATCAGAAAACAAAAAATTAGTCAAAACATTGATATTTCTGCAAAATAATTTTAAAAACTTGAAGTTTTTGCATTTTTTTCCAAACACTTTTAAACGTTTGCAATTTTTTCCGGAAAGTTGATTTTTTTTCGATGTTTCTGTAGGTTTGAAGCCATAATGAGCTTTCTCTCTGGTCTTCAGAATTATATATATCCTGCTTCTGAGCTCGAGATGGGGTAAAGTTTATCATATTTCAGTATTTTGAGAGAAAATTAAAGAAAAATTTATATTTTTTTTCAAAATTTTGCATCATTGTCTAACCATGAATCCAATAAAAATACATTTTGGGAATATTTTTTCTCATTAAATCATATTCGGCGAAAAATATAACCAATAGCTGAGATTTCTGCAATTCCTTCCAAAAAACTAAAATTTTGCAATTTTTTTCTTTCTGCTTTTTTTTTCAAAAACTTGATTTTTTTTCGAAATTTTAGTAGTTTCAGCATAGTTTCAGGTAGACAGGGCATTGTTTCAAAAAGAAAGGTTATCTAATAATTTTGTTAAAAAGTCGAGTTATATCAAATCTTAAAATAACACATGTATCTTATCTTAACACATCTATAACATATCTTATCGAGTTTTTTTTTGAAATTTTTATGATAAAAAATCTCGATTTTGCTCAAAAAGTCTTACCATTTCCGAATAGATAACGCTCACCGAGATTTTAACTGAACATTTCTACACAAATTCCACAAAAATTGTTTTTCTTACCATTCTCTTAACATCACACAAACCATGAAACCTTACCATTGGTATTCTCTATCGTAATACATTGTGGACTGCATACCAAATTTTAATACATAGCATGGGAGACCGAATATCTATAACGTATCTTAATACATGGGATCTCCCATGTTTCTCACCCCCGTGATCAGCTCCAACATATACTACTTATATCGTGTTATAACTCTTTCATTCCTGATTGAAAAACTTCAAAATAACTTGTTTGGTTTTGCTGCTTTCCAGCGGAAACAGCTCTTCTCTTTGACAATGAAATAAGTTTCTCATGAAAAAATTGATTTATACGTTTCTCCAGCGGTTTTGAGTAGTTCTGTTACCGGCATTTTGGTACCAAAAAAAACTGAGTTATGTTCTTAAACTGTTTTTTGCAAAGATAATTGCAAAGATAACAGAGATTTTCTGTTCTACTTGCACAGCATTTTGCTACACTGTTAAGAAACGCAGCATAGCGTGTCGCACATTGTGCTATTAAAAAAGTGCTTTCAAATAGACATTTTGTTTTATGATCTGGATGTACATCGCCTGATGTTTTGCAGCCCCAGGTATTTGGCTACATTTGCGGGGACAACTGACAGTAATTTTACGAAAAACACATAGTATTCCACAGTTATTACGTGTTCACTCGCGATTCTTTCTATTCCTTGAAAAGTTGCAAGTTTCATTTAATTTTAATAGGAACATCTCTGAGCCAAATGCTTCGGAGATTAGACAAATAAACTTACATAAATCAAGAAATTGATAGTCTTTACACTTTGTACAAACACAGATACTGTCGAAGTATTGTTACATCATGTGGGGAAGTATTCAATCAGCTTAGTTGCCGTGTTCATTATAATTTACGATAGAAAGGATCCAGGGAAACACCAAGCATCTCAAGGAAACGAATCGTTCGGAAAAAGCTCAAAAACATTATCTAAGTTCTAATCAAAAACTTGCATGTACGCAAACTCTGGGCTCAGCATTTTAGACAGAAATTGAAAAGTTAAAACTCAAAGCATGAATCTGTTTTCTTCAAAGTTTTTGACTCTTTTATTGATGCTTATGATTCTGTAAATAGTGGTATGTAAGTTTGTGATAAAAAAATATTCAATTGTCTTCAAATGTGCTCTTAAGAGCTTGCAGTGATAAAAATTCAAAAAGTAAGCTATGGTTAAGGAACATTTAAATCAAATGAAAAAAGAACTCAATTCACAAATAAATAGGAAATGTTAATAATTGTGTGAAAAATTCATTTAAAACAGAAATTGAGTTAAATTTCGAGCTCGTTTTCAAATTCTTCTTCATGTACCACACCATGTTTTCTTCTCAACAGAGCCAATTTAACCTGTTGAACATTCGATTTTTTTTTCTCTAGCGTTCAATCACGATTTGTTTCAATTTTTTGCCAATCATGTAGGAAGATTTTTAAGGGACTGAAACACTTCTTCCGATCTCTGTAGAAGATGTCAAATTCAACCCTTTGTTCAAACACAGACATTTGTTTTAAATAATCAGTTGTAAGCAAATGAAAATTTTTTCCGTATCGCACATCTACAATTTCATCAAAAATTTTTTCATTTGAATCATATGAAAACCTGTATTTTTTTTCTCGAAGGTGACTTAGACATAGCCAAATCTTTTTCAATTTCTCCATTTTTGTTACTCTCGAGCTCTCCCTATTCTGAAAAACCTATTATAATTTGCTCACTAGACTACAGATTTTGTTAAATTTTAGAATCATGTCAGTTTCGGTACTAATTTCAAATTGGATGCAGTTTCTCGCCTGTTCTATCCTGATTGATTTCAACTTTTGGGATATATTTCCGCTTCTTCAAAAAAATTTACTCGTGTTGATAGAATGAGCTGAACTGTAGGAGATTTTCAAATAAAAAGAATTATATAGTTTTTTCAGCTGTACCTTTTCACCAGCTTAAAGTAGGTTTTATTTACTTTTTCCAAAACTGTAGAAAATATCTGAAATAGTACAAAAAATTTTCAACGGTTTTTTTTTGTTATCCTGTTGAATATTCAATTTTTTTTTCTCTAGCGTTCAATCACGAATTGTTTCAATTTTTTGCCAATCATGTAGGAAAATTTTTAGGGGACTGAAACACTTCTTCCGATCTCTGTAGAAGATGTCAAATTCAAGCATTTGTTCAAAAACAGACATTTGTTTTAAATAATCAGTTGTAAGCAAATGAAAACTTTTTCCGTATCGCACATCTACAATTTCATCAAAAATTTTTTCATTTGAATCATATGAAAACCCGTATTTTTTTCTCGAAGGTGACTTAGACATAGCCAAATCTTTTTCAATTTCTCCATGTCTGTTACTCTCGAGCTCTCCCTATTCTGAAAAATCTATTATAATTTGTTCCCTGGATGTGCTAACGATTTGTGAAGCGATGCGATCTGAGAATCGTGAGCATCAGTTATTCCTGAAAGTACATCGACTGAAAGGTTTTGAGAGCCAGGGCGGTAACTTATTTCATACCTATACTGAGATAGCTCCAAACGCCAACGGATCAACTTCTGGCGGTAGAAAATGAAAGCAATGGCTTTTTGATCAGTGAGAACCAACGTTGGATAAGACCGTATAAACTGTTCCCATTTTCGGAAGGCTTCCACAGCTGCCATCGCTTCAAGTTCGACTGCGGACTGCTTCTGTTCAGCATTAGATAGAGTACGCGAAAAACACGCAATCGGACTGTCATTCTGCAAAAGTGATGCTCCTATAGCAGAACCAGAGGCATCCGTTTCTATTCTGATTGGAGTTCCACTGCTCTGAGGTATGACAAGCGAAGAATTGGCAATGTCGGCCATCAATTGCTCAATTGCATCGAGAGCTTTCCGAGAAAGGGGAAACCTTTTGGCTCTTTGTGCTTGCAATATCGGCAAGATTTTGTTTGAATAATCGCTCACCCATTTTCCGAAAAAACCTAGAAGTCGGCGCAACTGAACTGCTGTGGTAGGAACATGATAATTCATCAATGTTTGTAACCTTACTGGATCAGGTCGCTTTGTCCCGTTCTCAAGTACCTGGCCTAACATACTAATCTTCGTTATACCAAACGAACACTTGTCTTTATTAAGAGTCATTCCAAGCTCCTTTGAAACGGCTAAAAATTTGTGCACGTTTTGGTCATGCTCTTCTTTATCGTTGCCTCCCACTATCACATCGTCAAGATAGGCTTTCGTCTTTAATAGCTTATGTTCTTTAATTATAGAGTCCATGCACCTCTGGAAAACAGGTACTGCTTCGTTATTCGGAATGGTAAGCGACAAAACTGATAAAAACTCCCATTGACTTCGAACGACGTTAGAGGTTTATCACTTTCCCGAATTTCAATTTGATGGTAAGCTGATTTCAAATCAATTTTGGAGAAAACCTTCGATTCAGCTGCTTCATCAATCAAAGAATCAGGCTCAGGGAAAGGATACGCGTCGACTTCTGTATAGTTATTGATAGTTTCTGAGTAATCAATTACCATTCTGGGCTTGCGATTGTTGCCTTTAACAACGAAAGCCTGCGCACGCCATGGTGAATGCGACACTTCAATTATTCCTGACTCCAAGAGTCTTTCTACTTCCTTGTCCATAAAATCACGATCCGATCGTGATGAGAAACGTGACTTCGTTCGGACAGGCTCGGCTACCTTGAGTGTTCTTTCAGAGAAAAGAGTTGGTGGCTCTTCTTGAAGCGCTGGAAACATAGCAGATAGCATGGATACGACTGACTGCGAACCTGAAGGTTTTGTGAAACTGGTTGGCTGTCTGTGGCCGCCGGGTTTGAGTTCGATACTTGTATGTTCGCTTAAAACATCAGTTCCTATGATCATGTCAGCAACCAAACGATCAACTACCTTGAAAGTAACAGTATACTTGTGGCCTTGAATTTCAACAGGAACTGTCAAAAATCCCACACACTCCAAACTGGTTCGATTTGCCATCATAGTATTCGAGATCTGAGAAGACATTGGCAAGTTCAACTGCTCGTTAACAGATGAGCATACGAAAGACCCAGTAGCACCAGTATCTATTAATGCTTTATTTTTATGTTTACTCTGAACAAAATTTTCAACGAAGAAAGCAGTCTCGGACGACAAAGAACACAAAACAGCCTTCACGCCTTCACGCACTTCTTTTGTCATTTGGGCCCGTAGTTGATTTACAAGCTGCTGCCCAATGACCTGCTTTGCCACATTTATGACAAGAATCATTTCGGCCCATTCAACCCACAGAACTGACAGCTAGACCCTCTTCGCCCGGACGCAGTGCTTTTTTTATACTTTTGAGCAGGCTTGTTGCTGTTACGAACCGCATTGAGTACTTCGCTGTTTTCTTCCTCGACCTCTGCGTAGGCAAGTGATGAGGTCGCTTCGTTGTTGTCAGTTTTGAACAGACGTGAAAACTCGTTTGAAACTTCTACTGCACATGCTACTGATATGCAGTCCTCCAACGTCGCCTCAGCATCTCTAAGCTCGAGCAAACGCACCCGGATCATATCTGATTCGACACTAGAAACTAAAGCATCTCTGAGAAGAGCATCTTGATGTTGTTTAGCAGTCATCTCCTTGCATTCGCCCTTTTGAACTGCTACCTTCAAGCGTTCAACAAAATCGGTTACACACTCACCGTGCTTCTGTCGACATGTCAGCAATTGATGCCTTTCGTATAGGACTCTTGTCGGTTTCTTAAATTGGCGATCAAGAATGGTCAAACCTTCATTTAGTGTAGTTGCTTCTTCTAGAAGAGAAAACAAACCTGAACCGGCCTGAGTACGGAGATGGATGAGTTGATGACCATCATCGGTGATGTCACTGGTGACCAGTCCGTCGGTGAAGCACTTTATCCACCATCGCCACTGCTCGGGTGTCGGGTTTGCTGGAAACTCTGGTGACTTGAACTTCATTGGTGAATAAAATTGTTGGAGGAAACGCCGCATCTTTATAAAGCTTTTATTCAACAAGATCTAAAATCAACAATCACATATAAGAAATATATAACAGTTGACTTTAATTGTCTATAAGTGATCACGTGGAAAACGATTTGTTGTTGACCTGAAGCTAATCTTGAAAGGTTTTCTAAAAAAGGAATGAATTCCTTGAAAACTACTCCTATTAATTAGTTTTTTGATTGAGTACCTTTTATTGGATTCAAACCAAATAGTAAAATAAATAAAACCCAAAAACTTTCTCATCAAAACTATACTGTGTGTCTGATTGAAACTTCTTATGTTAAATTTCATATAATTAACATCTGGTTCTGCTGAAGCATCAGTTTGTTTAGAAATTTTCAGCTAGCTATTCTCTCCAAAAATCTTTTCAAATCAATTTTTTCTTCGTCCAAAATAACAAAATGTAGTTCTTGAAAGCTAACTTTTGATTTATGCTCACTTTATCATCTTCCAACAGATGTCGGAGTTTGGCTAACTTCACAAAAAATATCCTCAAAACATCTGAAGTTTCATTTTAAATTATCAAATGATATCAAATTTTCCAATATATTAAACATAAATTTAATTCTCTGGGGCTTTTCATGTTGGTTTTTTTACTCAATATATAATTTATGAACTAAATTCTAGAAAATTATCTCAAAAATTCCAATGTTTTAATTTGAGTTTCTATCTCAATTTAATATTTTCTCATTTTCTGCTTAACCTACTATTTACCAAATCCAACCAGTTTGAAAATTAATTTTCCTTGAAATTTGATTTTTTAGATAGAAAAGTGCACATTTAAACGAACACTCAATAAACCCAAGCAAAGTTTAAACCATAAATCTTTTCCTAAAAGTCTTCAAATGGTTTTCTCAATCTGAGAACTGTATGTTGCTGTTTCAACTCTGAATTTTTATAATAAGGTAAATTTTAGGTAGAGAATATTGTATTTTATTAGGTTGAAGCTTTCAAAAGCAAGCAAAAACTTATACTTTTTTTATTTCTTTTAGATCGGCTATCAATTTTTATTCTGAAATCGTCAAAAAACAGTAGAGAACCATACCACAGTAGAGAATCAACCCTCATTATCTGCTTGAAAACGCTCTACTCTATGAACACTCTTACAAGCACTACATAAAGAAAACTTTAAAATGTTAACAAGGCAAAACCTTTCAATTAGTCAATGTTTATAAGTATCCAGTTTTTTATAAACTTTTAACAAATACTTAACCACTCGTTACCGTATGTTATGATTTTTTACTACAAATTTATAGCAAAAAAACCTCCAAAAGCTTGCAACCTATGGAATTTATAAATGTAGATTAAAGATTTTCGGTTCAATTTCACGACAAATTGAACTCGATTGTTGCTGGTTTTATCATCAATCAGAACCTTTGAATAAAAAACAAATGACAGATCATGAATCGTGATAAAAAACTGTAATATTCTTACTAGAATTTTTCAAATTTATCACAGTTGTGTAGACTTTTCAGATTCAGTGAAAATTATTAAAAAGAAAAGATATAAATTTTACTTTCTCTTGGAGCGTGTTTTGAGACTGCTGAGCACATAATTTAACCTTAAGTTGACAAGAAGAATGCTTCTTCTTGATAAGATTAGTGAATTCCTCGGTGCTATCAACAAAAATCAACAATCACATATAAGAAATATATAACAGTTGACTTTAATTGTCTATAAGTGATCACGTGGAAAACGATTTGTTGTTGACCTGAAGCTAATCTTGAAAGGTTTTCTAAAAAAGGAATGAATTCCTTGAAAACTACTCCTATTAATTAGTTTTTTGATTGAGTACCTTTTATTGGATTCAAACCAAATAGTAAAATAAATAAAACCCAAAAACTTTCTCATCAAAACTATACTGTGTGTCTGATTGAAACTTCTTATGTTAAATTTCATATAATTAACATCTGGTTCTGCTGAAGCATCAGTTTGTTTAGAAATTTTCAGCTAGCTATTCTCTCCAAAAATCTTTTCAAATCAATTTTTTCTTCGTCCAAAATAACAAAATGTAGTTCTTGAAAGCTAACTTTTGATTTATGCTCACTTTATCATCTTCCAACAGATGTCGGAGTTTGGCTAACTTCACAAAAAGTATCCTCAAAACATCTGAAGTTTCATTTTAAATTATCAAATGATATCAAATTTTCCAATATATTAAACATAAATTTAATTCTCTGGGGCTTTTCATGTTGGTTTTTTTACTCAATATATAATTTATGAACTAAATTCTAGAAAATTATCTCAAAAATTCCAATGTTTTAATTTGAGTTTCTATCTCAATTTAATATTTTCTCATTTTCTGCTTAACCTACTATTTACCAAATCCAACCAGTTTGAAAATTAATTTTCCTTGAAATTTGATTTTTTAGATAGAAAAGTGCACATTTAAACGAACACTCAATAAACCCAAGCAAAGTTTAAACCATAAATCTTTTCCTAAAAGTCTTCAAATGGTTTTCTCAATCTGAGAACTGTATGTTGCTGTTTCAACTCTGAATTTTTATAATAAGGTAAATTTTAGGTAGAGAATATTGTATTTTATTAGGTTGAAGCTTTCAAAAGCAAGCAAAAACTTATACTTTTTTTATTTCTTTTAGATCGGCTATCAATTTTTATTCTGAAATCGTCAAAAAACAGTAGAGAACCATACCACAGTAGAGAATCAACCCTCATTATCTGCTTGAAAACGCTCTACTCTATGAACACTCTTACAAGCACTACATAAAGAAAACTTTAAAATGTTAACAAGGCAAAACCTTTCAATTAGTCAATGTTTATAAGTATCCAGTTTTTTATAAACTTTTAACAAATACTTAACCACTCGTTACCGTATGTTATGATTTTTTACTACAAATTTATAGCAAAAAAACCTCCAAAAGCTTGCAACCTATGGAATTTATAAATGTAGATTAAAGATTTTCGGTTCAATTTCACGACAAATTGAACTCGATTGTTGCTGGTTTTATCATCAATCAGAACCTTTGAATAAAAAACAAATGACAGATCATGAATCGTGATAAAAAACTGTAATATTCTTACTAGAATTTTTCAAATTTATCACAGTTGTGTAGACTTTTCAGATTCAGTGAAAATTATTAAAAAGAAAAGATATAAATTTTACTTTCTCTTGGAGCGTGTTTTGAGACTGCTGAGCACATAATTTAACCTTAAGTTGACAAGAAGAATGCTTCTTCTTGATAAGATTAGTGAATTCCTCGGTGCTATATGTATAAAAGTTACAGTTCGAACACTTCAAAACACTAGAGCTTCTACGATGTCTTGATGCGTGTAAGCGAGTGTCTTCAAGCCATGCAACTGTTGCCTTTCTTTTCAGTGACGGCATCTCAATAAATAAAGAAAGATGAAATGGGAGATTTAGGTTGTCCAAAAATTCAAGATAAGAAGAGTCGAATAGCCTCATAAAAGGACTAAAAGTGAATAAAAACAGCAAATTTATCAACCAATTGTATTTAACGTGAAAACAAATTGGAATGGATCTCATCCAATTTGATCAAGCTGGAATAAAAATCATCCAATATAACCATGGAATTTTTCACAAAATTGATGTCAACCAATCAGAACCAAACATTACTAATGAGAAAATTCTTATCTTTTTTGATATGAACAAATCAGAATCAAGCTTTTACTTAAAATGACTTTTCATCAATTTTGATGTCAAACAATCAGATTGAAAAACCCACACAATTTAAAATATTTTTTAAATCAGAACAAAATTATTTTCATAAAACTTCCCAATTAATCAATTTTTTTGAATTTTTCCAAGATAACGAACTTATTCATTTGGCACCAAAATGAGATTTCTTGTCTGATTTAAATATTTTTTTTCGATACTCACTTCAAAATTTGAAATTTCGATCAAATATTTTTTGACTTGTTCTGTTTCTAACCAGTGAAAGAAGAAATTACCGAAATAATTTTTTTTCTTTTTCTTTTGGTAATATTGTAATATAAGCAGCCGGAAAGTTTTTATATTTGAATAATAGATTAAAAGATGATACTTATCCTCATTTTTGTTTCATTGGCTCTTCCCTTGTTTAGTTTTTCAATGATCGACCACTCAATCTGAGTTAACTCTTCAAAATGAAAACGTTGTTGCTAAGTCTGGGGCAGTACTCTTCTTTTCTGAAATCTGCTCTCCATATTTTTAACATAATTAATGAGGTTTCTGGGTTTCTGTACAAGTTAAAACTAAAACAATCACCATCAACGCCGTCTGTCTACCACTCTTTAAGTTTTTGAAATCCTTCAAGCTAAAATCGGATAAATTTCCTTTTCAGTCATTAAAAAACACTTTTGACAGAAACATATTTTTTCCTGAAATTAACAAGAAAACTTTTTAAAAAACTCGACTAAATGTATCATTTTGAAATCTTTCGTTATAACAATCACCATAAAATGGTTTTTCCTTTCTTAGAAACTAATTAGTTTATAGAAAATTCAAGTCGCCAATCGAAACCTCAAATTAGGGCAAAAAAAAAAACAACCAATTAAAATCATAAATTCGAAAAATAATGATTAAGTGTTCAACTAAATGTACATAAAATGTACATTTTAGTTTGTAATTCGTTCAAATAAGACAAAACTTACTTAAATTTTGATAAAATCAGTAGTTAATTACTTTTTCTGTAATTTATTAAACAAATACTGGAAATTTAACTGGTAATTGGTTAGTGTTTCATGTGAATTTTGATTAAGTTGCATGTTTTGTCTAATTTTTCCTCAGATGTCCTAGCTCTAAATGTACACTTCAGTGAGAATAAATAGTTTTGATTCACAAAAATTGCAATTACCAAACATACAAAACATCACAAAGCATTAGTGAGACTTACATTTTTCAAAGAAATTTGGGACAGTTCTTTGAATTCGTTCAAAGTATAGTTGACATAGGCAACTTGCTTCAAGTCTTCATTTTCCTTTGCAGTGAAGAGAAGAATCTAAAAGAAGGGTAGCTTGTTCACACTGCACGTCTTGATTGTGACATATAACCTCCTCATGTCATATGTTGCAATTTCATATACTCTATTACAAATGTCGAGCTCGTGATCCATAGTTGTTTCTTCGCCTGATTTGGCTGCATATATAGGTCTGAGTCCAAGTTTTTCAGCATCGTGAATAACGATATTCCGGATTTTCGATGATATTGCTTCTTCTTTTTCACTAAGGTAGACTTGTTGGGA
This sequence comes from Symsagittifera roscoffensis, assembly GCF_963678635.1. Classification (NCBI taxonomy): domain Eukaryota; kingdom Metazoa; phylum Xenacoelomorpha; order Acoela; family Convolutidae; genus Symsagittifera; species Symsagittifera roscoffensis. The sequence continues at coordinate 41,769 of NW_026971431.1, read as the reverse complement.
CTTTTCAGTTTGTCCCAAATTATTTATTTTTAGTAGCAGGGTTCAAAATAAACTTTCCCTTGTAGGATTTTTGGAACCAATCAGCAGTAAGCAGTATGTGTTATCGCGATTTCCATTTATGGAAGTAGTACCAAATATAGAAAATTTTGTAAGAATTTTCTCAATAAAGTTGCGTAGGCACGTTACTTCTAATGTAAAAATCCACCATATTCTTCCCAATGGTAGCTGATATGTTTCATGCTCTTCCCAGCTTTTATTCCGTATTTATAACCCATAGTATTCCACGATTATTACGTGTCCACTCACGATTCTTTCTAATCCTTGGAAACTTGCAAGTTTCATTTAAATTTAATAGGAACATCTCTGAGCCAAAATCTTCAGAGATTAGAAAAATCTATTTACATATATCAAGAAATTGATTGTTGTTACACTTTGTACAAACACAGATACTTTTCAAGTATTGTTACATCATGTGGGGAAGTATTCAATCAGCTTAGTTGCGGTGTTCAATATAGTTTACGATAGAAAGTAGCTGGAAAAACACCAATCGAATCGAATCGTTCGGAAAAAGTTCAAAAAACCTTATCTAAGTACTAATCAAAAACTTGCATGTACGCAAACTCTGGGCTCATCATTTTAGACAGAAATTGAAAATTCAAAATTCAAAGCATGAATCTGGTTTGTTCAAAGTAGTTGACTGTTTTATTGATGGTTATGATTTGTAAATAGTGATTATGTAAGCTTTGTGATAAAAACACTCAATTGTCTTCAAATGTGCTCTTAAGGGTTTGCACTGATAATTATTCAAAAACTAAGCTTTGATTCAGGAAAATAAACTCAAATGAAAAAAACTCATTTCACGAACAAATAGGAAATGTTAATAATTGTGTAACACTATTATTTGAAACAAAAATTGAGTTCATTTTCTGATTCGTTTTCACTTTTTTTTCACGCACCACACCGTGTTTTCTTCTCAACAGAGCTAAGTTATCGTGTTGAACATTCATTTATTTTCTTTAATGTTCAACCGCGAACTTTTTAAATTTTTTGCCAATCATGTAAGGAAATTCTTAGGGGACAGAAACACTTCTTCCAATCTCTGTAGAAGATGTCAAAGTCAACCATTTGTTCAAAAAAAGACATTTGTAGTAATTTTTCAGTTGTAAGCAAAAAAAAAATTTTTCCGTAACCCACATCCACAATTTCATCAGAAAAAATTATTTGAACGATTTGAAAACCCGTATTTTTTTCTCGCAGGTGGTTTAGACATAGCCAGTTCTTTTTCAACTTCTCTAGTTTTTTCACTCTCGACCTCCCTCCATTCTGAGAAATATATTACAATTGCTCACTAGTATGCGAGATTTCGTTAAATTTGAGACTATTGACAATTTCGGTACCAATTTCAAACTGGATGCAGTTACTCGCCTGTTCTATCATGACTGATTTCAACTTTTGGGATTGATATCGCTTCTTCAAAAAATTTTACTCATATTGATAGAATGAACTGAACTGTAGGAAATAAATTGAAACTTTTATTTTTTCGGCTGTATCTTTTTACCAGCTTTAAGTAAGTTTTGGTTATTTTTTCCAAAACCGTAGAAAATATCTGAAATAGTACAAAAATTTTCAACAGTTTTTTTTAGTTTAAAAAAGAGAACATTTTTTTCTCATCAATGTTGACTTTATTTGTCTATATGAGATCATGTTGACCTGAAGCTAATTTTGAAAGGATTTCTAAAAAAGGGGAAAATTTTCTTAAACTAGTCTTAATTAGATTTTTGATTCAGTATCTTTTATTAGATTTAAACAAAATAGTAAAATATATAAATTCCATAAATTTTTTCATCAATCTCATCATCTTAGAGTTTTTTCTGGAAATCTGTTTGGTTAATTTTTAAGGGATTCTTCAAGACTTTAGAAGATTCAGAGATCTTCAAAAAAGAATGTGTAGGTTCTTAATAAAAATTTCTAGGAGTTGATGTGTAGATTATAACATTTAGAAGATTCTAGAAGTTATGAGTAATAACGTCGTTTTCTCTGATGAAAATTTTCTACAATTTTAACTGTTCTATAAAAATTCAAACGCAATGACGTCATTTTTTATGGTGGAATTACTTTTTAATACCTAAATACTTAAAAAAGCACCTTCCTAGCTCTGTCGAGAATCATGTCAGACTCTCGGATTAGCTTTTTCAAATAATATTTTTTAATGATAGTTAAACATTTGTTAACGAATCTTGTCACAAGTATTTTCAACGATTATTTCGTAAATTTTAACACGAGGGCAAAAACTCATTCAGAGTTTTTTCGCAAGAGGCAAATTTTCATTTGAATTTTTTCAGTAAAATTGCAAATTTTATTTAAATTTTTTTACAAGCTGCAAAAATGGTTTTAGTTTTTTTAACAAATGTGCCAATTTTATAATAAGCTTTTTGTGTAAGATGCAAGTTTTTTCTTAGTTTTTTCGAAACAAATGCAAAACCTAACTTCCTTTTTTTATGCATTTGCAAAAAACGCAAAACTTTGTTGTAAAAACTTAAATAACTGCTAAAAAATATTCATCATTGATCACCTTGAGTGCTATTCCATATCTTAATACATTGTTTTTCTGATGTTTTTGATCAACGTACATGCAAAAAACAAAAAAAAAATTTAATGAACAAAATAAGAACAAAGAAATTCGTAATTTATTATTTTCAACATTGCAAGAAATTTTGTTACAAATTTCTTTAAATTGCAAAAAAATGTAAAGATTTTTTTCTTAGAATGCGAGACTTCCTTTTATTTTTGGAAAAGTGTGAAAAAAAGATTATGAGTTTTTCCGCATGGTCCAAAAATTATTGTAAGGTTTTTAAGATGTGTGCAAAAATTGTATTGATTTTTTAATCTTTCGTGCGAAAATGTTGTGAAATTTTTTTTACAAATTTTTAAATTTGATTAAACTTTTTTGTCATCTTTACAATAAAATTTTGTAAAAATATTTACCAATTGCACAATTAGTTTAATTTGGAATCAATACGCAAAGTTTTTTAACAAGTTTTTTCATGACCTTATCTCTTTGTTCCTATCTCTTAAAATTAAAATTACTAGATGCGAAAAAATTAAATGACAAAACACAAGATAACCACCAAATTATTTACAAATCAAAGCGCTGTCGAGCAGCTGAATTCTCAAGTATTTCAAGTTCTCAATGGAGCGCAAAGCTGGTCTTGCCCCCATCACCGGTGGTTGTCTTGGTGGTTCGCTGACTGGATTTCTTGGCTTATAGAACCCCTCATCCTCTTCGATGGTAATTGGGTTCCCCTGAGATCCCTCTTCTTCCCAAGGAAAGAAAAAAATAGTGGATTGTTTGAGCAACACATCTAGAGTCAGCAGTCGCCGGGTAGTCCCGCATGCTCAGCCACTTCCTTCATTATTCGCATTTCTCCGAGTTGGATCTCTGTCATGAGTACTTGCGTTATATGATGTTCGTTGAAATCTATTCGCATCATTTCCACCATGTGCCAGACTTGGATTGGGATGTCCATACGTGCAAGGAAAACTTCACAGACTGTTTCTCGCACTTGTATTTGTACTAGATCAGGCGAAAACTCAACCGAGTACGTAAGGTTGCTGTTTTGCATGAGAAGATCATTTTGAGCAAAAAATTGAGTAAAAGACACAGAGTAAAAAGAACGATTTATTTACAGTTGAGAAGGAGGTAAATGACGGTATTTTAGTTGAAATTATATTGAACAGAGCTGAAAAAAGAGGTAGTTGACGGTAGTTTTTTTGAAAACAAAGTGATTCTCAGTTAGGAGTGAGGGGTACCTTAAACGCGAATATGTGTTAAGCCAATCAGATTAGATTTTCCTTAATTGGATTGTGGTCGTATGCATTCGGATTGCAGCTTTTTTGAATGGAATTCTAATATAAGAGTGGTTTCCAATCGGAAACAAAGTTCCATTTTAGGAACTTTTTACACATTGTCGTTTACAATCACAAAAACGTATCTTAGGTTGTCGCATCCAATCAGAAGACCCTTTTAAGGACTCAAATTATCCAAATAAGTAAAAATTAACACAGATGCAATCGCAATAAAAAACGACCAACGGTTGTTTGCTGTAAAAAAAGGAAAGATTGCCGATATAAATAACAAAAGAACAGCATACAAGTAGAATTTCCATTTTTTTCATCAATTTATTTGAACTTTTTGTATGTAATCATGGAGAAACTGCTGATTTTTGAGTAGATTTTAACCTTCTCTGATTTTCATGTAGATTTGAGAAGACAGCTCGAAATTGATGAATTTTTCAAAGCAACTCTCTGGAAATCTTATTCCAAACCTGATCAAGCAGGATTTTGATTTTTATGTCTTCATTTTGCTACGGAGTTTTAACAAATTTAGGTATCGGTTAGGGGACAAAAATAGAGTCTTTGATATATTATCGTACGAAATTTTGATTAAATCCAAATTTTTGAGAATAAACAAAACTTCTTGCCTTGTTGGGTTTTCACAGCCGTAAGTTTAAAGCTTTGATACGCAATATGTGGACCAAAAATAAGTTTTTTGATTGAATAAGTTACTGTAGTGAGACCTTCAAATAGTCGGATAACTCTATTTTATGCCATGAAATCAGTCAAAAAATTATCAAAAATGTAACAGTCAACCTCTATTTCATCAATAAAAAAAATTAATTGGAATTTTTTCTTTTTTCTTGTAAAGTAACTCGAGGAAATTCAAATGCTTACTGATAGACATTTTCAAATAATGATTATTTTCTATCAAAAGGTAATAGTTCTGATTGGTTGATATCAAAAATTATGAAAACTCCATTTGGAGTAAAGCCTTGGTTGTGATTGGTTGATATAAAAAGGTTGAAATTTCCTTATAAGTAATGTTCGATTCTCATTGGTTGATATCAAAATTTTTGAGAACTCCATGCTTACATTGGATGATTTTTATGTCAGCTTGATCAAAAAGGATAACATCCATTTTAATTTTTTTCACCTTAAAAACAATTGGTTAATAAATTTGCTAGTTTTATTCAGTCTTATTCATTTTTTGAGGCTATTCAACTTTCTCATCAAAAAAATTGGGACATTATAAATCTCCCATTTTTTCTCAAGATCTTTTTTTAATTGACATGCCGTCACTGAATAGCATCAAAACAGTTGCATGGCTTGAATGTGGCAGAGAAAACAATCGCTTACACGCATCAAGACATGGTAGAACCTGTGGCGTTTGAAGTGTTCGAACTGTAACTTTTATACATATAGCAGCGAGTAACTTACTAAACAGATCAGGAAGAAGCATTCTTTTTGTCAACATAATGTTAAATTATGTGCTCAGTAGTCTCAAAATATGCTCCAAGAGAAGGGTAAAATTAATATCTTTTCTTTATACACATAGAAATTACTATGAATAATGTTTTTTTTTCGTGAATCTGAAAAGTCTATACAACTGTGGTAAATCTGAAAAACTCTAGTAAGAACATTACAGTATTTTATCACAATTCTTGATCTGTCATTTGTTTTTTATTCAAGGGTTCTGATTGTTGATAAAATTAGCAACAATTGAGTCCAGTTTGTCGTGAAATTGAACAGAAAATTTTTAATCTACAGTAAAAACTCCATTGGTTGCAAGCTTGCGGAGATTTTGTTGATCCAATTTTGTAGTAAACGTTCATAACATACGCTAATGAGTGGTTAAGTGTTTGTTCAAAAATTTTAAAAAACTGGATACTTATAAAACATCGACTAATTGAAAGATTTTGCCTAGTTACCATTTCAACGTTTTCCTTGTGTAGTGCCTGTAAAAGTGTTCATAGAGTAGAGCGTTTTTAAGCAGATAATGAGGGTTGATTCAGATAATGAGGGTCAGAATTATGGTTCTCTACTGTTTTGTTGATGATTTCAGAGGAAAAATTGATAACCGACCCAGAAAAGATGAAAAAATTTATGTTTTTTTAGCTTTTGAAAACTTCAACTTAATAATGTACAACATTCTCAACCATAAATTTATTTCGTCAAAAAAGTCAGATTTGAAACAGCGAGATACAGTTATCAGGTTGATGAAACCATTTGAAGACTTTTAAAAAAATTATGGTTTAAACTTTGCTTCAGAGTATTGAACGTTCGTTGAAATGATACATTTTTCCATCTAAAGTTCATTTTTTAAGTAAATTTTTTTCATATTGGATGAAGTTGAAAGCCGTTAAATTAAGAAAAAACTGAGAAAAAAATTAAAGGAGATAGAAATTCAAATTAAATTTTGGTGATTTTTGAGATGAGAATATTTCTACAATTTGTCTTATAAATTATATATTGAGGAAAAATCCAACTTGAAAAGACTCAAAGATTTATACTTATGTGTACCTATTGGAAAATTTGATATCATTTGATAAATTAATATGAATTTTCAGATCTTTTGAGGATAGTTTTTAAGAAGTAAACCAAACTCCGACATCTTTTGGAAGATGATAAATGGAGCTTAAATCAAAAGTTTGCTTTCAAGATCTTCATTTCATTATATTGGAAGAAAACAAAAATTGATCGGGAAAGACTCTTAAAGAAAACTTTCTAAGCAGACTGACACATTAGCAAAAACCAGATGTTAATTATATCAAATTTAACATGCAAATTTTTAATCAGACACACAGTATAAAATTTGTTCTGGTTAGCTTCAATTTTTTTTTCAATTAGAAAATTAGGTAGAACTATAGAGATTTTTGCTTAATGCATAACGCAAAAATATTCAATTGTTACAGTTTGCGCCTTGATTTCCTTTCCAACTTTGTTTTTCAAGAAGTGTTCTTTTAGAAATTTTAGATGTTGTAGAAGTTAGGAACTAGGTTCACTTGCGTATTACAACTTCCGAAGGTTTTTAGACTATAATCAATAGAGCTGATCTAAACTTGTTCCGAAAACTCAACGTAAAAATACACCCTTATTATCTCAATTTTTATAAATTTTTTTAATGCTTCAACTAGCATTGATATCTTCTCACTTAGGCCTTTTTGAGAAAACTTCCAACAAAAATCAAGAATACAAAACGATTAAATAAACATTTTGCAAAAAAAATTTTAGTTAATGGTCCAAAAAGTTGTTTTTTTTAGCTCAAAAGATTTTTTGTTGCAAATGATGGAGGGAATTTAAAGAAAAACATGTACAAAGTACATAGTAAAAGTTAAATGTTCTAAGTTCCAATTTCATCTCTGCCATCAAATTGTTCGTTCAATTGATACTGTTTTCCTCGTAAATTCATCACTTCTGACTAAGTTTTCTTGCAAAAAGAATTCTAAGGCAAAAACATGTTTTGAGCAGAAAATTAGATCCACTTTCAAACATTGAAGTTTTCTGCTGAAAAAAATCATGAAAATTATGTTGTACAAGCAAAAGAGAGATAATCATCAGTTATGAAGAAGATTTTGTTGAACTTTATCCAATATCTAATATACTTTTTGGAAAAACTTACCCCGTTTTTAGTCACTTCTAGCAGTAAACTGTTAATTTGTCATCGTTGATCTGAAAACTATTATTACTTACATGAAGCTTTTTGCAGAAGGTGTAATTTTTGTACAAAGTTGGGTAAATACTTGATAAAAAACTGAGGAGGAGTTGAATCATGTAGTTCGATCTAAAAGTTCGAATGAATGTTGCTCTTCTTGTTCATTTAAATGGAAACTAATAGGTGAATTCTCCCTGAACTGGACCATAAACCAGTTAATTACAAAAAAAAATATTAAAAATGGAAAATTTTGGATAGATCTGATTAATTTTTACTTTCTCGAAAAAACGGCTAATTTCACTATGTTCACGAGAAATTGGAAGTTTCTATACTGATTTAATTCATATGAGCTTTATATGCTCAAAACAAATTATAACCCGCTTTTTAGCTCAAATTATGTTAAATTTTATCGTGTTTCAGTATTTTGAGAGAAAATTGTGGAAAAATTCATTTTTTTTTTCAAAATTTTGTATCCTTGTCTCAACATCATTTCAATAAAAATACAATCTGGGCTTATTTTTTTTGACTCGGTTCGTAAGTATGTTTTTTTATTTGGATCAGAAAACAAAAAACTAGCCAAAACATTGATATTTCTGCAAAACATTTCTAAAAAACTTAGAATTTTTGCATTTTTTCCAAACACTTTTAAACTTTTGCAATTTTTCCCAAAAATTGATTTTTTTCGATGTTTCTGTAGAATTGAAGCCATAATGAGCTTTCCCTCTGGTCTTCAGAACTATAAATAACCTGCTTCTGAGCTCGAGATGGGGTAAAATTTATCGTATTTCAGTATTTTGAGAGAAAATTATGGAAAAATTTGTTTTTTTTATTCAAAATTTTGTATCATTGTCTATACATGAATCCAAATAAAATATGGGAATAGTTTTTCTCATTTCAATTATATTCGGCAGAAAAATTAACCAATACCTGAGATTTGTGCAATTCCTTCCAAAAAATAAAAATTTCGCAGTTCTTTTTCTTTCTGCTATTTTTTCCAAAAACTTGATTTTTTTCGAAATTTTAGTAGGTTTCAGCATAGTTTCAGGTAGACAGGGCATTGTTTCAAAAAGTAAGGTTATCTAATAGTTTTGTTAATAAGTCGAGTTATAGCAAATCTTATCGTGTTTTGAAGTTTTTTTGAAATTTTTATGATAAAAAATCTCAACTTTTGCTCAAAAACTCTTACCATTGACTTACCATGTACCAAAAAACTAACTAAAAAACCTTCATTCTACAGTCTACCCGTAATTAACCATTATTTTTGTCCAAATAGATAACGCTCACCGAGATTTTTGCTGGACATTTCCATAAAAATTCCATAAAAAATCGTTTTTCTTACCACTCTCTTAACACCTCACAAACCATGTATAGAAATTGAAAACGTAATCGTTTCTAATTTACACAATGTACTTGCGTTTTTCTTGCTTTGAACTTTGATTTGATTATGAACTAGTTGGTTGCACGTGTTTGGTAATTCAATTTTGCATTTTTTTTTTTTCAATTTGCTTTTGCTGAGTCTTCGTGATTGCATGTGAAAAGTTGAAGTCATTTAAGATGGTTGTCAAGTGTCAAATTGGCATATAATACTCGGCCTCATTTTGCAGTTGCAAATTAAATTAAGTAAAAAGGGGTGGGGTAGTTCCTAGTTATAAAGTTAAAACGCTGGCTTAACGGTGGTTTAAGTGTCAAATGAAGTTATCGGCTATGGCTGTCGGCGCAAGGCTGCTTTGATGTGAGGCTCTCATTGTCGTGAATCTTTGTTTGCTGGTTGATTGCAGTAATCCGGACTAACAGGTGCTAGTCTAATGGCTGGTATTGACGCAATTTTGTCTCTTATTTTGACGAAGTAAACGCGGATCTCGTCATCATCAGTTGGTTTGTTTCCTGTGATCCGTCCAATTGGCCAGAGTACTCGTGGCGTCATATCCTGAAGAATCCAGACAATTTCTCCAATTTTGATAGGCGGCGTCTTCTTTGTCCATCGTTGTCTTGGCAGTAGTGTTGGAATAAACTCCTTCATCAAGCGTTTCCAAATATGGGTTGCGAGTTGTTGGGCGAATTTCCATTGTCGACTGAGTGTTGAGGGCTGTTGGGTTTGTAGAGTTGGCATGTTGGCATGCGATCTCCAGAGAAGAAAATGATTTGGGGTGAGGGCTTCAACATCATCGGATGATGCTGAAACTGTAGTGATGGGTCTTGCGTTCATGAAGTGTTCAACTTCGCAAAGAACGGTGTTGAATATGTCGTCTGTTAGAATCTGGCTTCCTATGATGGCATAGAACGAGTCTTTGACTGATCTTATGAGTGGTTCCCATACACCTCCGGAATGAAGAGCATAGGCAGGGTTGAAGGTCCATTCAATCTGATGATTGGCGTAGAATTGTCGTGTAACATCAGCGTCGAAGTGTCTGTTGAGTTCTTTTTGGGCTGCGGTAAAATTTGTATCATTATCTGAAACAATTTTGGCTGGTTGTCCTCTGCGAGCGAAGAATCGTCGTAAGGTTTTGATGAAGGGGTTGACTGATTGGTCCTGGCACATCTCAAGATGTACGGCTCGTGTTCTAAAGCAAGTCTATATAAAGCCGTAGCGTTTGTTGTAGTTTCCTGCGGTTTTCGAAGCAAACGGTCCAAAGAGATCAAATCCTGTTTGTTGAAACGGGAATGGTTTATCTTCTCGAAATCTGAAGGCGGGTAGGGGCGCAAATTCCGGCTGTAGTCCAGTTGCCTGTTGTCATCGGCAGTCGTAACAGTTTTTTATGATATTGTCAATGTGTGCGCGAACACAGAAAATCCAATACTCGTTTTGAAGAAAATTTTTCAAGTGCTGGCGTGGCGAATGCTGGTTGTCTTTGTGGGTTTGTCCTATAAAGAGGTTAACTGCTGGGTGGTTTCCATCAAAGATAATCGGGTGTTTTATGCAATAGTCCAATTGAGATTTCTCGAGGCGTCCACGTGCTCGCAAGAGTCCGTCTTTGTCTAGAAATGGTGATAGGTGTCGAAGTCTGCTAGTTGTGTTGAATCGTTTATTTTTTGTCAATGCGTAGATCTCTGGTTTGTAGCTGTCTCATTGCGTCTGCTTGAAGATAAAATTCTTTGCGGCAATCATGTTGTTGTTTGTCAGTTCGGTGGTCGGGCTTTCGTTGCGGGACTGTAATCCTTTATCTTTAAAAATCCTGGCGGCACGCATGCAGTTTTTCTGAGAACTGTTGTCCATTTGGAGAATCTGCTGTAATCGATGAAGCTTTGTTGTGTCTTTTCGGTGGAAGCTTGAAAAGCGAGCATTGGGTTTGTTGCTATTTCATCCATTTGTCCAGTTTGATCGTTGAGTTGCAAGGTATCCGTATTGGCGTCGATTAACTGTAGCTTTGGCCAGTTGCATTCTGGTTCACATATGAATTTTGGTCGGTGAACCATCTTGACTTTTTACTGAATTCTGATAGGGGTATTCCACGGGTTCCGTCGTCTGCTGTGTTTAGGGGTCCTGGGCAATGATTCCATTGACTCGCTTGGGTGCTTTCTAAATTTTCTGCAAATCTGTGAGCCACAAAAATTGGTTGTCGTTTATCAGATCCCTGTGTCCATTGAAGCGCTGTTGTGCTGTCTGTCCACATATGCGTAGAGTTGATGTCAATCCTTTGTTTTCTGCGAATGAACTTTGCGAGGCGAGCACCAAAAACTGCGGCTTGTAATTTCAATTTAGTTATTGTGTGTTGTTTTAGAGGAGCCACTCGAGCTTTTCCTAGAACAAAGGCGCTGCAGATTTGCCGAGTGGCACTGTTGCTGTATACAAAGTAAGCGACTGCTGCTAGGGCGCTGTAGGAGGCATCTGAAAAAACATGAAGAGCGATGTTGTCGTAGCTGTATCCAAAACAATTTCGGGAAAATTTTTCACTGTCTGTAGATCGTTTCTCTCGTTGAGACGCTCAAACAGTTCAGGTATCATTTCTCGTGTAATTTAGTCGTCCCACTTCATTCCTTTTCTCCAAATTGCTTGCTGGATTATTCGTAGTCGAATCGTAATAGGTGCTGCTTTTTCAATTGGGTCAAGGATTGAGCAAGCTGCGCGAAGTAGGTTCCGTTGTGTAGGTTTCTTCTGGGCGAGTTCGTGTAGTTTGTCAGTAGTGAAGCTGAGTGTATCGTTACTTACTCTCCATCGTGTTCCGAGAATTCGTTTGAAAATTTTGGGTTCCTTGATTTCGTCTATGGTGATGGATCTATGTTCTACTGGTATTAATTGCAGAATTCTATGATCCGTAGTGATCCACTTCGTCAGGTTGAAGCTTCCTTGTTGTAGTACGTTTCGAAGGTCTTCTATGATTTTCACTGCGGTGTCGATGTCGTCGGTGGCTTCGAAGAAGTCGTCCATGTAGAAGTTCTCGTAGACAACTTTTTTGATGTGGGGATGGCTTTCAGCATTGTCGTCTGCGCAAGTTCTTAATGCGTAAATTGCACAAGTAGGAGAACATTTGGCTCCAAAGACGAATCGAGTGTACTCAAAAAATTCGGGTTCTTCCGCTCTCCAGAGGAAACGAAGATATTTTCTGTCTTCGGGGTTAACAGAAACCTGCATATATATCCCTTCAATGTCGGCATTAATGGGATGCCTTCCTTCGCGAAATCGAGTAATTACTCCTAGTAGATTGCAGAGCAACTCAGGTCCAGTGAGAAGCATATCATTCAGACAAACTCCTTTAAATTTGGATTTGGCATTGGAAACACGACGAAGTTTTCCTGGCTTGTTTGGGTTGATTACGCCTCGTTCAGGTAAAAGCCATCCTGTCGAAGGTATTTTGTCTGGCTCTAATTTCCGTATGTAGTGCTTGCTGAGATCCTGGTCAATTGCATTCTGGTAGAGAGCCAGCTTTTCTGAATTCTTGTTAAGTTGTTTTTTCATCCAGTAGTATTGGGTAATTGCTGCTTTATAGTTGTTGGGAAGATTTGCATTTGGTTTCCACAGAAGTCCAAGTTGATAGCGGTTGTTGTACAATTACATGGTTTTCCGAAGTGTTTGCATAGCGTGTCTTTCGTCCGATGACATCGTTATTTCAGATGATGTGGCATAGGTTTCCATTCGCCAGAATGAAGCGAGAAGATCCGAGATTTATGTGTCGTCAGTTGATAACTGTATTGGGGTGGCTGTTGCTTGGTGGCTGAAAAGTATCCAATGTCGTTGTTAGGTCCTGCTATTGTCCATCCTAGGGCTGTAAGGACTGCTCGAGGTTCATTTTGATTTCCTTTGATGATGGTCTTCGGGCTGATGATGTCAATTTTGTCCGTTCCAATCACTAAGGCTACGTCGTTGTTGCTGAAGTCCGGAAAACATATATCCTTAAGGTGTTCGTATTGGCTGCAGATGTCGTTCAACTTTTCGGGCTCCGCTGCATTCAAGTTGATGTTCTCTTTGATCAAAACATTAGTTAGTTTAAACGCTAAAGTGTTATTTCCAAATGAATGAACTGTAATATCCACTGTCTTAGCCTCTATCGTTTGTGAGTTGAAGAAACCTCCAATGAGCAGTTGTTCCTGATGGTTAGTTTCCTCCAGTTGAAGATATGCTGCTGTCGGTTGCGATATGTAGCTATTTGTACTTCCTGTATCAAGAAAAGCGTATACATTAAGGTATATATTGCGGTGTCGTAATGTTATTGGTAAAAGTAGCAGCAGTGAGCTGTTGATTCTTGATATCTTCTTTCGGCTGGCAAGATGGTTGACCTGATTCGGTCGCTGGTTTGGATTACAATTTGCTGTTCTTTGTGTTCGTTGTTTGTCGTGTAGAGTTGTGTGATGATGCTGATTGCATTTGCTGCATGTGCTTTGATGGGCAGTCTTTTACTTGATGTTGGCCAAGGCAGACGAAACAAAGTTTCTTTTCAGAAACGAGTCTCTTCTTCTCTCCCAAAGGTGAATTCTAATACATGCTGCAGTAAGCTAGGTGGTGAGTTTGTCCGTCGAAGAGACATGGGGGTCGGGTATTCGCACTCCAATTTTGGGAAGTCTTCTGTGAAGGCTGGTTGGTTGATGGTCAAGATCCGTTGGCGTGTCAAAGTCTTGGGGCTATTTGTTGTCGATCGTTCGAGTCCAGGGTTATTTGCTGCGGTTGCATAGGTGGTAAGTGATCGCATGCTAATACAAACTACCTGATCCAGTCGTTGAAGGCGGTAAAATTAGGCTGGTCGATGTTCTGGGCGGTGATGTACTGTGTCCACTGAATCTGCTGATGGTGTTGCAATTTGCTGACGGCGAATTGAACGTATATTGTAGAGTTTAAATCGTCTTTGAACCCAAGCGTCCGAAATGTTTCCACTATGTTACTGATGAATGTGGACAATTCCATGTACGAATCCCTGCGATGAGTTGATGGCTGCTTGAAGCTCTGTAGTCTGTTGGCGAAGTCATTGATGATGATGTCGGGTCGTACATATCGTCGTCGTAGTTCGTGGAGGGCAGCGTTGTACATAGTGTTATTGCAGGAGTAGCCAGAAATAGCTTGATTTGCTTTTCCAGTAGTTAAAGTCTGCAGATGAGTCATCTTTTCGGCGTCCGAGATGGCTTGATTGTGGATTGTTGCTTCGAAGAGTCCAAATCACATGCTCCATTTCATAGGGTTTCCGTCGAAAGGCTCGATTTTTACTTTTGGCGGCCTGGTCATAAGACTGTAGTTTGCTCGTGACTGTCCGTTACTTGATGTCTGAGGTACTGCTGCTGGAATGATTTTCTGTTCTGTAACTATGTTGAAGCTGAGGTTTGCGTTGGTGGTGTCGTGTTCTGTTTGTTGAAGTGGTGGTCTGTCTATTTCGAAACCTGTCTGGGGGACTTGCTGCTGAGTATCTCGGCTGTCTGGAAAGTTTTGGTCCTCTACTGTTTGCTGAACTGATGATCCGGACTGATGGCTGCTTTTGGATAATGTTGACGTCTGGCTAGAGTCCCGATCTAATATTGTCTGTTGTTGCACTGAATCAGCTGTGTAGGGGGCTTGAACTGTGGTGGCATTAGTGTTCTGCTGTTGTGGAGTTGTCTCTGTTGTATTTTTTTGTAGCATCTGTCTAAATTCATCCATGATGTCGTCGTGTTCGTCTTGTATATCAGTGAAGCGGTTGATGAGATCCTCCACACTGGCATGCTCAGTCGGGTAGTCTACAAGGTACGTAGTGGCGTCTTCCAAATTGCTGAGAATTTTCTTCATCTCGGTTTCTGAGTCAGCTATGTCCTAGGTAGCTAGACCTAAACTTAAAAAGAAACGAAGCAAAAGAACAATGGTGCGGTAAATATATTTTCAAATAATTATAACGAAATAAAATAAGCAATTGAAAGTTACAAATGCTTGATAGTAAATCGTTCTGATACTTAAACAGGCGGAAAGTAATATAAACAAAACGTAAAGTTAACGTCCCTATACCAAAGTTAAGCTATGGGGGTCCAAATTGTTAAACCGATTTTTTTTATCTTAAGCAACTGCAAAACGAGTGTTCCTTGGTTGGCACTAAAGACAAACTGTTCTTCCAGCCTGGTCATGGGGTAGAGCAAGGGTGTGGTTTCTGGCAATTTAGCTGAGTGCCATATAGAAAACGAAAATGTAATCGATTCTAATTTACACGATGTACTTGAGTCTTTCTTGTTTTGAACTTTGATTTGATTATAAATTAGTTGGTTGCACGTGTTTGGTAATTCAATTTTGCAGTTTTTTCAATTTTGTATTTGCTGAGTTTTGGTTTTCAATTTTTTCCCCCAGTTTTCCTGATTGCATGTGAAAAGTTGAAGTCATTTAAGATGGTTGTCAATTGTCAAATTGGCATATAACACCATGAAACCTTACCATTGGTATTCCCTATCCTAATACATTGTGAAATCCATGCCCAATGTTAATACATAGCATGGGAAACCGGAAATCTACAACGTATCTTAATACATGGGGTCTCCCATACCCCCCCCCCCTGATCAGCTCCAACATCAACTACTTATATCATATTATAACTCTTTCATTCCTGATTGAAAAGTTTTAAAAGAACATAATTGGTTTTGCTGCTTTCCAGCGAAATTAGTTCTTCTCTTTGACAATGAAATAAGTTTCTCATCAAAAATTTTATACGTTTACGTTTCTCAAGCGTTTTTTAGTAGTTCCTGTAGCTTCTGTTACCGGCATTTTGGTACCAAAAAAACTGAATTATGTTGCTAAACTGTTTTTTTTTGCGAAGACAATTGTCGAGATTTTCTGTTCTACTTGCACAGCATTTTGCTACACTGTTAAGTAACGCAGCATAGCGGGCCGCTCATTATGCTGTTAAAAAGTGCTTTCAAAGAAACATAATGTTTTATGATCTGGATGTATATCGCCTGATGTTTTGCAGCTCCAGGAATTTGGCTACATCTGCGAGGAAAATTGACAGTAATTTAGTGAATAATAAAAACGTTGTGGACCTGGCTGAACTGGACACTGAGCTCGTATACCTTGCAATGGCCTTTTCGGCAATAGAGAGTAATCAGCAGGTCGTGGATTTCTCAGCAGTGGAGAGAGCGCTCGGGGAGAAGTTCATGCGATACAAACCAGAGATTTGTTTGGCTGTAAAGGTTGGAGAAAACTTGGCATATACTTGCTGAACGTTCAATAGTTTCGTTTACGTCGTTACTGTTTTTTTCCGAAAAAAAATTTAAAAATTAATTCAGCTTAAAATTTTATTTCAGCGGCTTGGCTTTGACTTTTAATTATCTTTAGAAAGATCAGTTGAAATAGAAAAGTCATATGGATGGCTGAAATCAGAGTTAGCCTACTGTTCAACCAGTTTTGTCAAATGGAAAAAATACCCAAATGAAGATTGTCACTATCAAAAAATCAAAAAACCGTGGGTTATATACATTTGTTAAGGGATCATTGTTATGCGACAATGAAACGTTAACATGTGTTTTTTTTGGTAAATGGGTGTTTTTACATTTAGAGAATTGAGTTTTTGTCTAAAAAAACCGGAATAAAAAACTAAGTAAGGCAATAACAAGGCCAAACTGTGCAATCTGTGCATTTAAAGCGGAATCCGCAACAGGTCAAAATCAGATTTGTTGCTAAATCCGCGACATTGCTTCTTGTCTTTGATCTTCTTTGCTGCTTTGGATTCCAGAACCAAATACCTTAAACACTTTAGCGCTCAAAAAACAGACGAAGTTGCAGAATCCGCAACAGTATCGGTGGGTTCCGTAAGAATTTGTGGAATCCACGAACAATCAATAAGAACTGTATATAATTGAAGTGAGCTAAAGGAAAATCCAAAATTGCAAGCGGAGTCCGCAAACTGTACGTGGAATTTGAAAATTGTATTTGGAATACCCATTTTGCTTGGGGATACAAGTTACATATGTAGTAGCGTTTTAAATTACATAATTTTATTATATATGATCAGCTACCAGTTCAAATACCAAACGTTCGATCTCAACCCCTGTCCCTAACTTACACCCCACTTCGATCTCAAATCCTGACAAACACCAAACTTCGATCTCACTTTCTGTCAAACATCTAACTTCGATCTCGATTCTTGCCATGACTGACACCTTCGATAACAATTCCTGTCAAACATCCAATTTTGATCTCAGTTCCTGCGAATTTGCACCCAACTTCGATCTCAATAACTGGTAACTGAAATATTCCCAATGATATCAAAAAAAAGAAGAAACTCCTTCAATTGAGGAAATTTTTTGGGTGATCGCTGCTAAAAGTTGATATCCACCGATTTATTTAACCAATGTTTTAAAATTTCTTCGTGGATTCCGCTGAAAATGGTTAAGTCTTTGTTTGAAACTCCGCATTGCTATAGATAAAAATTCCAGCTCTAGCTTTTAATTGTTCATATGCAAGTTCAGTAAAAAACAAACTTGCGGAATCCAATTATAGTTTGCGGAAGCCACTTCCTTTTTGCTGAATCCAATTACAGTTGCGGAAGCCAGAACGACTAGCGGTATTAGTTTTTTGAGGAGTCCGCATCAACTAAAATATGCCGACAAAATTTTTGCTACCAGTATTTGTACAAGGAATTCACGGACATTTTTTTAGCGGAATCCATTTACAATTTGGAACATTTTTAAAGAATTGACTCTCGAAACCAGGAACATACAGAGGCAAAATTGTGTCCCTATCCAGTGCACAGTTTGGCTTCGTAATGAAAATTGCTGAATTGAATGTTTTTCACAGGTCTGTATTATTTATCCCGCACTTGTAAATAAAATTTATAATAATTTTGCAGAACCATTTGCTCAGCAAAAACAAGATAGACTCGTCGAGAACAAAAATCTTAATATATTAATAAGTTTTAAAAAACAGATTTTTTAGAGTCGACGAATCAATGGTTTTGTTCTTTCAAATTTTTTCGGCATAGTCTTAAAATTTGTTCTGGCTCATTTTTATGTGGTTCGAATTTTGATTTTTTTTTCAGTTAATTTCATTTCCTGGATGAAAGGAAGCAAACTGTCGAACAGCGAAAGTGTAAAATCACACAAAACGTAATCGACTTCTAATTTCGAAAAATAATTTTAAATTTCAGATTTCCTAGAGGAATAAAAATTTTCACATAGTGATCCAGTTTTCTAAAATTGGAGAACTTAATCGAAAACTGTCAAAGACAAATTGTGATAGAAACTAAAAAAAACATTTTGGCCATCTATTTTTTCTTTTCCTCAAAAATAGAAAGTTAAGATAAAATGTTTTTTTTTTCTACTTAGTTGCGTTCATTGTATCTTTTTCAAGCGTCTGTTTGCATTTAAAAATTCATTTTTGTTTTTTAAGCGTTTAATGCACTTCTTCTATGGTTATGCTCCATATTTGGGGCTGCGAAAACTGTCTTAGACTGTCAATCCTTCAGTAAGCTTCACTTTTTCTCATGAAATTAACAACATCAGTTCGCCCACAAGTAAAAGATTAAAAAATTCAATTTAAATGTTGGAAAACATATCCGTTATCTATATTGATGAAGTTTGAAGTTGAAATTTTATTTAACAAATTATTCCGAAAGTCAAACATTGTGAATTCAAAGATGAAATATTTTCAATAATGAGACTCGAATTTTGTCATATGACTAATTTTGAACTTCAAAATTAGTTTAAGATTTGCTTTCAAAAGAATACCACAAACTACGTTGTGTAAAAACTAAATGTGTAAATAGCGCGCAAAACTGCGTTTCAACATGAGTCTTAAACTATAGATATCTTTTAAGGGTTGATTACCGAAGTGATTTATCACTTACATATGTTTTTTAGAAGAAAGCTTTAAGCTTTCATCATGCTCAAATTTAGATTTTTTGGTGGTATGGCCTTTGGTACTTCTCTTTTTGGTCCGTTTTTGAAGAAAAAATAGAACATTTGTACTCGATGTGGTTTTTCTTTCAGATTAAATCTGATTTTTTACTAGTCACATTTGAATAGAATTTCTACTATCTGAAGATCCGCGGAAAAAAGGGCAATCGAATTATTGAGGTCTTTGCCCTGAAATGAGCAGTCTTGTTTAAGTCATTTGCCCATTAGAAAGCGCGCCCATTCAATTTAAAACTAAAATTCAAATGGTGCGAAACAATACGAATGACTTGTTTCAAAATTGAAGTTTAATTTTTTTAATAAGTAATACTCAGCATTCAGGAATAATTATAAACAAAACAAACGCTTAAATTCTTGATTTGTAGTTTGAAATTCTTGGTTACTTTTTCAGTCAGCTCAGAATCTTGCGCGTCACTCGTCAGAAAACACTCGAACCCAAAAATATTTCAAACAAATTCCACCGGTGCATTTTTAATAAAAAACAAAAATAACCTGTTTCTGTACAAGTAGCACGGAAAGTTCTGGCCACAACAATTGAAGTGCAATTACTTTAAAAACTAAACACTGGAAGAAAAAACTTAAAAGGGCGATTGAAAATGAAAATTGAAAGGTAATAGTTGCTGAACGAAATGAAAAGTTGTTTTATATAGCAGACCGAAAGCTCAAATTATATCAAATGATGCATGAATTCCGGGTGATTTAGTCTAAAATACGGAAAATTTTGACCATTTTTTTATCCAATCAGAGACAATTCTTTTGGAATCCGAATTACTCTTGATTATTTTTAGTAAAATCCCTTGAGATTGATCCCCTCTGAGCTTTCATCAATTGTGCCATACTGCGCCACAAAAACACCAGTTACAAAAAAGTCCTTCCCACTTTGTGAAGTCGTCAGAACAGCAAGCAAAAACAGAGGTTAAGAAATGCCAATAAACATTTTAGTTTGCAAACGACCTGACTCACCTGTTTTGTCGCTCATATGAAAACTAAAGCCCTAGTTTATCTCGGCGCCGGTTTATGGGGGGCATCACATTCAGGAATTTGATACTTTTCTGCACCTCTATTAGGTACCACTTTTTGACACCCATTTGTGGTCAAACAGCTTTAGTAGTATTGTATCGTGTCCTTGATCCTAAGGGGGGTCCTTCCTAAGAGAGGGGTCTTGATGTAAGCAAACTCCTAGAAAAGGGGTCCCTAATTTTTTGGAGGACCCTTATTCTAGGATTTTGTAAACGAAAGAAATTTTCCGCCCGATAAACAAAAGACCCCCTACTTAGGTTCTTGCTAAGTTTAGCTGAACAAAAAGGGACACGATGCAAAAATTTTTCTAAATCCAATTTTTGGGGTCCTAATTATTAGTCCTGGTTAATTATATGAATCAGATTAAATGTTATATTTCTCGCGGGCAAATGAATTTAAGACATAGTTGAAAATTGTTAGTGAAAGTGGTCTTGACTTTTAAGGGTATATAAGGAAACTTCGCCGGCAATTTTGACAGCGTAGCTTAACTGTTGGCAGCAGTACACTATTTGCCCAGCTTGTGTCCTAAAATTTATGGTGAAAAGGCAGTAAATTGAAATCGCTCTCTAAAGGCGGCGGCCGTTTCTGGGCAAGTTAAAGCAAATGATAAATATGTCAAATTTTGAAATGAGAAAAATGAAGTTGCAGGGAACTTGGTGTACTGAAGATATTGATAATAAAATTTAGGGGATTTTCAACCAAACAAAAAAAAATTTCCAAAGCGGGGAAGAAGAGTATGCCGTGTTTCTCGAGAGAAAATTGATTTTTCAATGGGGAAAGGACGAGTGGAAAAAGGAAAAGAAATATGAAAAAACGCACCGAGCTTTTTGCAAAAACTTGGTGCATTTTTACAAAACTTAAGTGTTTCCGGCTGTTCATTTAGGTATTTACCGCCGGAAACTGGACAAGACAAAAAGTATCTGCTAGGTATCTTTTGTCTCCACCGGTTGGAGAGGTATTGGAAAAAAACAGTGAAATTGGTAAAAAACCGAGTTACTCCATTTGATTTAGGAATAACTCAAGAAATGTATACATCCTTAAAACAAACTTATTATGACAGTTCTAACATATGGTTGGTAGGCTGGTTGCATAGTTGCTTGATGTATAGGTGGCTGGTTGAATGGATGCTTGAAAGGCTAAACAGATGGTTGTTTTTACGAATGGCAAATGGCTAGACGTAAGGATAGGTGGCTAGATACCTGGATCTACGAAGGGATGTATAATTTTTGTACTACACCAGTCTATGCTGCCCTGCTCTTTTTAGGCTTCACTGTATACGATATAGCTAAGCATGCAAGTATATCCTATGGCAATTTTTTCTTTGAAAAATGTAGCTCAAAAATTGCAAATAAATGAAACAGGCAATTAAATGAAGCAACAAAAACACTCAATATCTAACAAGCAAAAACACAAGTGTTCAAACCATTCTCATAAATTACGTGTCGATCATTAAAAATTTTTACAAAGCTTTGAAAAGCCGACGAAATTCTGATTGAAATTAGTTGTTTAGTTTTTTGTCAATTGATACTTGGTAGCATATGTTATTGTAGTAACACGCCTAATTCTTATGCGATACGAATTGGCTTCATTTTAAAGGTCTTAACACTGCATTCAGTAAATTAATCAGCCAAAATTTAAAAGCTTCAGTCTCAATATTTGGAAAAAAAAATCGGTGGTTTTAATTTTAAAAAGTAACTTTTGAAATTTAGATCAACTATACATTTTACCACTGTCAAATCAAATGAATCTCAAAGGTATGAAAACAAATTTGAAAAATTAATGAGGCTTTAAAAGTTTAATTCATTTCATACTCATAGTCAATAGTTTGACTTTTGAGAGGTAATAGCAAGGATTTTAGGGGGAAAATCTTTTGATGAATTGTTTCATAAAAAACGAGCCTTTTACCTTGCGCAGTTAAGACGCTCACTAAAATTTTAGATAAAAGCAACCAATTGAAGCAAATTCTTGGATATGTTCTGTTTTATATGTGAACTTTTTATGTATTTTTTTTGGTCAGATATGTATTTTTTTTGCTCAAAACAAAGAAAGCTTACTCTTTTCACTGTGTTAATTAAAGATTTTGAAACAAACAATTCATTTGAGTCAATTCATAATTTCCTCCTCGTACTTAGATGAACTGTTTGATTTCTGTTTGAAGCAAGATCATATGTTTGATAATAGTATTTTTAGTTCAAGAGCTTAGCAATTCTAGTTTCATTAGTTTCGAATCGACTTATAAATAACGTGGCTCAAGGTATCAACTCTTATCTTTTTGTAATCATGTTAAAAGGTTTGATGAAAATTGATCTAGAAATTTAAGACGTCTTGTTTTGGGCAAAAACTTGACTTAAAAATGAAATTGTTGAGAATTTTAGAACCAATTGATGTAATTAGGCTTTGCTTTGTTTATGGTGTTATCTGGCGACAGCTTATTGGTAGCTTCCTCTAAAATGAATGAGTGAACAAACTCAAGCATAATCTGAATATTTTTGTCATTTTTTTTGCTAATGGGTGTATTTTGGCCACGGTAAAGTGATTTGAGTGTTTTGGTGTGCAGTCTTCTAATAAATTGAACTTCAGTAAGTGTCAAGTTTCGTAACGAAAATACCCAAATCGAGTGTGTTTCTTTGTTTTTTATGAGATAGCAGCAGAAAAAGATTTGTAGGCTGAATTATTATCTTTTAAACTTCCAATTTTACAGCTTCCAAAAAATTAATAGCTCTGCATTAAACGAAGAAATGGCTGAAAACAATAATGTTTTTAAATGAGCATGAGTTGTTCCATCTGTGAAAAACAATCAGCTTTGATTTATCTCTGGCAGAATTAGAAAAACTAGACCGATACAAACCAGCCTAGCAAAAAAAATCTCTTAAGGCTGCAGATGTGTGTTAATAAGCTATCATGATTTTCCAAATCTTTTGATACAAAGTCTCACGAAATTAAATGGCATGGCTTTTCGGTTATGCGGCTAGCGGTAACTAGTTCGATCAGAGTATAATAGCTATCCCGGCGTTGCTTGTCTCTACAATCTTCGGGATCGTTTCCCAATGTTATAGTAAATTTGGTTGTTTTTGGTTCAGGTAGGTTGATATCAAAGCAAAGCGCAAAAAAGTAGAAAGAAAACTTATGCAATGGTTTTTAATTGTGACGGTAATTTTTAGTTAGTGTTAACATACGTTCCATGAAATATGATGTGTCCTTTCTTTTTTGTCTTCAAGCATTTTTTTGTTCGTTCAAAATTTTCTGAGAGATTTTTAACAGGAAAAAAACGCTTAAAGGATACGTCAGATTTCACGGATCGCATGTTACTAATATTTACCATCGCAAGTAAAAACCATTCGATAGATTTTTTTGTTTTTTTTGCTTGGCTTTGATATCACCTTACCTGAACAAGAAACACGCTTGTTGAGGTTTAAGTTGAACCAAACTTACTATAGAAGCGGAAAGCGTTCACGGGGAGCACACTGACGAGCAACGCCGGGATAGCTATTGCCCACTAAACCAAGCAACCATGTGTTTTGTGAGATTGTAAATTAAATTTGCAGCAAAAACGGATAGCGCATTAACACACAACAGCAGATTTAGGACTACTCGTTTGATAAATATCGAGCTTGTTGAAGTAAAAACAAACAGCCGACTGTAATATCGGGAAACAATCCGGACGATTGTAGTGACAAGCAACACCGGGATAGCTATTTACCGCTATCCGAACTATTGTCCGCTATCCGCATAACCGAAAAGCCATGCCTTTGTGGTTTGTGAGACTTTGTATGAAACGATTTGGAAAAACATCATAGCTTGTGAACACACATCTGCAGCCTTAAGAATTGTTTTTGTGAGATCTTTATTCAATCTAAGTTTTCTAATTCTACCAGAGATAAAACAAAGCTGATTGTTTGTTTTGCAGATGGAACAAAGCGTGCTCATTTAAAAGCATTATCCTTTTAAGCTGTTTTTTCTTTTATTGCAAAATTATTATCTTTTTGGAAGCTTTGACTTACAAATCATCAACCTACAAAACTATTTCCGCTGCTACCTAATAAAAAACAAATACGCTCTGTATGGGTATTTTCATTTCGGAACTTGACACCTACTAAAGTTCAATTTATTAGAAGACTGCACATCAAAACACTCAAATCATTTTACTCTGTTCAAACGACACCCTTTGGCAAAAAACAGACAAATGATTACAAGTAAAACCTGAGAATGTTCACTCTTTAATATTAGAGAGAGGTAACAATAGGTTGTCGTCAGATAACGCAATAAGCAAAGCAGAGCATAACCGCTTCACATACTTCAAAAAGTTTTCAGCAGTTTCATTCTTCAGTCAAAATTTTTGCCCAAAACAAAGACGGGTTAAAGCTCTAGATCAATTTTGAAACTTAAAACAGTTTTCATCAATCCTTATGACACGATTTCAATCACTATAACAATCCTTTTCAAATCAGTTTGATTAATTAACACTGTAAAAAGAGTAAGTCTTCTTTGTTTTTGGCAAAAAAATTTGGATAAAACAAAAAATACACAAAATTTTTGTTCAATTATTTGTTTTATATCTAAAAACTCAGTGAGAAGCTTAACTGCGCAAGGTAACAAAGCTCACCTTTTATGAAACAATTTTTCAACCCTAAATTCTTTCTTAATGCTCTTCATTACCTCTCAAACGTCAAACTACTGAGTTTGAGTTTGAAAAGAATATAACTTTTAAAGCCTAATCATTGAATTTTTTAGGTTGTTTTCAGACCTTTGATGTTCATTTGATATAACAGCGGTAAAATGTATAGTTCAACTAAAATTTAAAAAGTTACCTTTCAAAATTAAAATCACCGACTTTTTTTCCAAATATTCAGACTGAAGCTTTTAAATTTCGGCTGATTAATTTACTGAATGCATATGCTTAGTGCTATAGCCCATAAAGCTTAACCAGTTTGTATCCTTTGAGAACTAGGCGTGTTACTACAACAACATATGCTACGAAATATCAATTGACAAAAAAACTAAACAACTAACTTCAATCAGAATTTCGTCAGTTTTTCAAGCTTTCAAAAAAAATTTTTATGATCACCACGTTATGTTTGACAAGTGTATGAAAAGTTTTATGGGCTAACTATTTTTTCTTTGTCAGATAATGAGTAACTTTGTTGCTTCATTTGAAGGCCTGTGACGTATTTTGCCATTTCCGAGCTATCTTTTTCAAAGTAAAAATGGCGGCCATAGGTTTTGTTTGCATGTTAAGCTATATCTTATACAGTAATGCCTAAAAAGAGCAGGGCAGCATAGTAGTTGTGTAGTGCAAAAGTTATACATCCCTTCGTAGATCCAGGTATCTAGCCACCTATCCTTAAGCTATCTGTCATTCGTAAAAAACTCCATCTATTTAACATTTCAAGCATCCATTCAACCAGTCATCTATCCATCAAGCAACTATGCAACCAGCCAACCAACCATCTCGCCATCCAACGAGCCATTAGTTCCACCTATGATGATTCCAACCATTTATACAGCAGCAATCTATATACCCATCGGCCATCTTTCTAGTCACCAAGCATCTTATCATCCCTTCATCCCCAAAGCTATCTATGCAATAGTCATTCATCCAAGTGACATCAATCTTTTCATCAATCTGAATAATCAGTCAACCAGCTATTGATTCATTCATCCGAAAAGTTTTTCGTCTAATCAATCATTCATCAAAACAATCAGCCATTCATCCGTCAAACCTGTTACTCCCAGCTATCCATTCATCAAAAAACCCATCGATCTAGCTACTCAACCAGATGTCCAGCCATCAGTCACCTTCTCGTCCACTAAGCTATCCATCCATTCAGACACCTAAAAATCCAGTCGCCGATCCATCCAGCTAATTTTTCAGCCATTCAGCCACCCATGGTTCAATTCTGCCAGCCATTCATCCTTTCATCCATCCTTCATGCCAACTATCCATTAGGTCATTTATCAAGCTATTCAGCTAAGCATTCATTCATCATGTCGTCCATCCACCTAGCTGTGCATCATCTAGCCGACCATTGTCCATCCAGCAATTTATCCGTCCAAACAACCTTTTAACTATTCTTCTATCAGTCTTCAATCAGTCCAACAATCCAGCCATTCATCCAACCGTCGTTTCCTTCATTTATCTTGTCGATCCTTTATCCATCGAACAATCCATGCATCAAGTCATCCATTCATCAAGCCATTCATCCATCATAAGGCTAACCATCCATCATAAAACCCTACTTCTATCAAGCCATATTTAATTCATCAATTGTCCATGCGTATGTGAAGCCCATATTCATCTAAACAACCAGCTATCGATCAGTCTGATCAATCTTGTCATCCGGCTACCTAGCCATATATTCATCTAACCGTCCATTCAACTGTTCATACCTTCAGCCATCCGTTCATCCAATCAGGTTTTGATCCAACCAGCAAGTCATCAATCCGTCCATTGATACAGCCTGGTAGACCTAGCTATCCCTTCGTTCATCTTTCCACGCAAGACAACATTCAAAGTTTCAACTTTTATTCTATTGAAACAAAAGAGTCACTACACAGAGATAGGGCTATTCATAAATAAAATTGGCTGAATCTCTGAATTTTCAAATTATCTATCCTTACTACCGTCCGTATTTTTGATTCAGGAACTTTACAGGTATTGAATTATCTTTTTGTTACTAAAAACATTAACAATTTCACCAGTTAATTGATCAATGGGAATTTAAAAATTTGAAAAAAAATGTGTCTAGGTTTCTATATTGGCATGTAAGAAAGTATGCAGGAAAGTATCTATATGAGTATCTAGATAAAGTATTAAATGACTTAGCAGGTACTAAGTAGGTATCGGTGTATAACTTAAAGTGAAGTTAAGTTAAATGAAGTAGAAAAAAAAGACACTAATTGAGAAAAAAAGACTCCTAATTAAGTAGAAGTACGTAAGTAGGTAGAAGTATGTAAATGTAAAACGGTAAAGGAACAAAGCTTAGATACAGTCATGTACGAAGTTAAGAAAGCAAAAAAAAGTAAGGAATAAAGTGAAAAAAAAGAGTCTCGTCAGCTGAACTAGATTGAAGTAATGTTAGGTAGGTTAAGAAAACTAAACTAAATTAAATTAGACAATGTGAAATGAGGTAAAGTGAACGTAAAGTACTATAAAAATAAAGTAGAGTAAAGTAAGTAAGTTTTTGCGAGTTTGGGTAATTACAGTAAAAAAAATTATGTAAAGTAAACTAAGATTGAGTAAAGTAAAGCAAAGTAAAGTAATGAAAAGAAATGAAATAGATTTATTTAAGTATAAGAGTAACACTAAAGTAAGGGAATTAAGCGTAAGTGTAGTAAACTAAGGAAGTTCAGTAGAAAAAATTGATTAAGTAAGTTAATTTAAAAAATTCAAAAAAAGTAGCCTAAACTCAAATTGATTTATATAAAGTGGACTAAAACAGGAGATTAAGTAAATAACAGGATAGAAAGTAAATAAACAAGAAGGCTATTTAAAAGGTGAGTAGGTACTTAGGTCAGAAAGTAAGTAAGTAAGTAGATAAGTAAATGAGTAAGTAAGTAAGTGAGTGAGTGAGTAAGTAAATAAGTAAGTAAGTAAGTAAGTAAGTGAGTAGATGCCTTGGTAAAGTAAACGAAAGTAAGGTTTATTAAAGTAAAGTAAGAAACGAACGCAAAATGCAGTAATAACAATAAAGTAAACTTAATTGGTTGGTGTTCAGTAAAGTTGACTCATGTAAAAATCAAATAAGTGAATTAAGTATAAAAAAAGTAAAGTTATGCAAAGTGAATTAATGTATGCATGTTGTTTTGTCTGTCTGTACGTGTCCAAGTATGTTTACATGCATGTATGTTAATTGTATGTATGTTATCATGTAGTTTAAAAGTATGTTAGTAAGCTAGTTCTTAAGTAAGTATGAAGTTAGGTATATTTGAGTAAGGTTAAGCAAAGTAAATTAAAATAAAAGAAGTAGAATAAAATAAAATAAATTAAGGCATGAAAGTTATCAAGCAAGTTGAAAACAAAACGCAAAAGGAAAAGATGTTGAATCAAAAATAAATAAAAAGTAAAAGTTGAAAGCTAATTAGAGTAAGTAAACTAAGTGAGGAAATAGCTGAACAAAAAGAATCAGTAAATTATATGTAGGACAGAAAATAAGTAAGAAATTAAGTCCGTTATTAAATGATAAATAGGTAAACAAGAAAGTCAGCAAGTATTCACAATGACGACTTCACAAATTGGGAAGGAACTGTTTTTTATTGGTGTATTTGTGGCGCAGTATGACACCAATGATGAAAACTCAGAGAGAATCAATCTCAGTGGGAATGTGTTTAAAAATTTTCAACGGTATTTTGGATTCCTTGTCTTCTCTGCTTTAAAAAAAAACTGGTCAAAGTTCTCCGTATTTTAGACTGAATCACCCGGAAATTATGAATCATTTGAAATGACTTGAGCTTTTGGTCTGCTATGTTTTACAATTTTTGAATTCATTCAGCTATTATTACCTTTCATTTTTTCACTTTTAATCGTCCTTTAGAAATTTTTCTTCCAGTGTTTCATTTTTTAAGTATTTGCACTTCAATCGTTTTGGCCAGAGCTTTCCATGCTACTTGCACAGGAAAAGTCCATTTTTGTTTTTCATTAAAAATGCACTGGTGGAATTTGTTTCAATTATTTTAGGGTCCGATTGTTTTCTTACGAGTGATGCGCAATATTCTGAGCTGACTGAAAAAGTAACCAAGAATTTCAAACTCCAAATCAAGAATTTAAGCGTTTGTTTTGTTTATAATTATCCTTGAATGCTGTGCATCATTCACAATAAAAATTAAAGTTCAAATTAAAAAAAGTCATTCGCGTTGTTTCGCACCATTTGAGTTTTTGTTTTAAATTGAATGGGCCCGCTTTCCAATAAACAAATGACTTATAACAAGACTGCTCATATCAGGGCAAAGACCTCAAAAACTCGATTGCTCTTTAAGTTCCGCGTATCTCAGATGATAAAAACTCTACCATTCCCCCTTAGGATCCGGGACACGATACAATACTAGGGGTACTACTAGCTTTAAAGCAAAGAATTTCTTTGATAAAACTCGAAACTTTTAAAAATCCAAAATAGCACTTGCTTTTTCTCTCTTTTTTTGTGAAAATACATCGGCAGCTTTCTAACTGCCTGTTGGCTCTGTTCAAAAGTTTCACGCAAAACCATTCATCAAAAATTAACACAAAATTTACCATTTGTTCAAAAAATGAAGAAACTTTTTGACTTCGTTAATTTCTTTGTTTTTTTTTCAATTTCATTTTCCAATATGATTTCTGATAGAAAAACCTATGATTCTAAAAATGTCCCTTGTTGTTTTTAGTTTTTCTTTGCGTAAGATTCGTATCAATACAAGTAGCAAATGTTCCTCAAATTTCAATCCCTCGGTTGCCTCTGAGCAGGAAATGTTCATTCTAATCAATACTTTGTTTATTATTTCAGATCCCTCAACTCGGTGACATAGAGTATTCTATAAAGGTGCTACTTGATACCAGAGCAAATCTAGAACAGACAGAGGTTGGTGCAACTAAATCGTTTGAAATGACTGAAATCCGGTTATTTAATGGGCATATATTAATTATCTGCTTTCTCTTCAATCATATAGTAATTAGTGAAGGATTTTTTTCATGATTGAAGGAGAAGAAATCAGTCTTTCAAAATCAAAACCACACAAATTTTCTCCTGGGTAGAATGAAAATCAAAGTGAGGTTATTTTTGACCCCTCTCACATTTTTACTTTGGCTTTTGAGAAAGAAATTATAGGAATCTTGTTAGTGTTTTTCATCTTAAAATGAAAGCCTTTTATCCATAAAATGCGTAGAAAAGTTTTTTGAAAATGGGTTGATCTCACTTTAATTTGAGGTTTTACCTCTGGCATATAGACCATAGATTTTTAAATCGAAAAAAAAATAACTTTGTTGCCTAAAATGTTTTGTGTTTTGCGTATTCAAACTTTTGAAATTAAATCTTCGTTAGAACCAAGCATTTTCATCTAAGTTTTTCGGTTTTTCTTTTTAAAAAATTAAGAATTATTTGTTTTCAGCCGCTAAGTGCGAAAGAATTATCTGACGTTAAGAGCTGTAGAGATCTTCCAATGGTATGCCGAGCGATGAGTCAAATCATCCTTGCTATGAAGTACTCCTCCAGTGGCCTCAAGGACAACGAGAGTGGACCAGTGAACGAATCCGATACAACAATCGGTGAAATACTCACTTCTGTGCACGTTGACTTTGTGAACAGTGAGTAACTTTTAATAATAGTGAGTCTCTTATATAGGTCTTAGTGATGTTTTTTATTTTCAGGTTAAAGTCTTATTATTTGTTCATGCTCAAATTTTACTTTTTCGCGGTTTATTTTTTGATTTTTTTCATTTTCAGTTCATTGATTGCTTTTGGTTGAAAGGAAGGAAATTTCCACTATCGAACAGCAAAATTGTAAAGGTCACCAAAAACGTGATCGACTTTTAGTTTCGAATGTTGATTTTAGTGTTCAAATTTCCCAGTGGAATTGAAAATTTACCTATTGATCCAGTTTTCTCAAACTTCATTGAATTTTTATCAAGAAAGTGCCAACCATGAATTGTTTTTGAAGTTCAAAAAACTTTTAAGGCATAGTTTTTTTTGTTCTTTTGTTCTTTTTCACTGCATTCATTACCCTTTTCTAAGTGCAAATTGGACAATGAGAACCACCAATGATCTCCGCTCGCGGTAATTACCTCGTTTTTTTTGAATAGCTATCTGTTTCTAGTGACATTTTTTGAGCTAATTGATCCAGGCATAAGCAAACCGGGTATTTTATCATCTCTATTGGTCTGTTTAAATTTGTATTCGATCGAATTTAGTAGGGACAACCCTATCCTCAAGAAATTTGACACCTTCACCAACCCAAATGATAGATACATTAGTCGTTGATAAAAGTTTTCTTAATAACGTCTTTGTTGGCAAATAATTTGAAAAATTTCACAGAGATTGACACAAGCGTTTTGTTGTATTTGCTATCCCTGATAATGAATATTAATTTAGATATAAAAGAAATTTTCACTCAAAAATAAAGCTTGCCGAGCATAATAGATTCAACGTGAAAAAAAAAACAGCGGAAACTTTTTAAGCAGTTTAAAGTACCAGTTTACAGAAACATATAGAGTACCAACTAACAGAAACGGATTCTGTCTCCGATTTAGGATACATTTATGATTATCTTCATTATTTTAATCAAATTAGTTTTGAATTCATTTTCTGACGTTCATGACGTTTTCCTTTTTTTATTTTTGAAGACATTATTATTAGCTTGGCTTCCTGGATTGGTATAATTCTAACATTTGTATAAATTTAGAATTTTTTGCTACTTGCACATCAACCGTCCAATCAAAAAGTCACCTATTTATTATCATGCGTTTGCATTTCTTTAGGTATTCGAGACCTGAAATTGAAACGCATCGTCTCAGTGTGGCAAGCATTCGCCTTACAAAAAACTGCGCTCCTGATAGAACACAAAGAAGATCCATACTTGAGTCTTCCCTCGAATTTCAAAAAGAAGCTGGAACCAGATTTGCAAGATAGTTGCAAAAAAAGATTGGGACTGGGTGATAAATGTAACAAGTTTATGCTAACCCTGAACGAGATACTCCTCCATTTGAATTACGAACCCTACAGAAACTTTCGGTCTGATTGGAGGTTAGTTCTTCATTTTGTACAAACTTTTGGAAGAATAATTTTGCAAAGACTAGCTCACAAAAGGGGAAAAGAACTATTCCATTTGAGTTAATTATTAATCTAGTGTTCTTTTAGTCCAAAACCTTGCAAAGAGATTGTAAAAGTGATCTTTCGTGATCATACGTGAATAATTTTGTGACCACTCGTGAAATTGTAAAAGTTATTTTGCGCTCCGCTGTTAAAAATAGTCAGAAGGACAATATTTTTAAATACTTGTTTCGTTTGTTCAATCTTTTTGTAGCTCTTTAAAAATCCTCGCAGTTGCAAAGTTAGGAAATATAATTGAGAAAAAAGATTTTTGCTTCAACATTTTCAAAGTTCAGGGACTCTTATACTGAAAACGAGTGTGAACAAAATTGTATGTCCAGCGCTTACGAAAAGCAAAAAAGCCTAATCTATCAATTTGTTACTTGGGTTATTTTTGGAATCAAATTTCCAGTTTCGCATTATTATGTTTTGGCAAGTTATACGTTTTTCGAAACTGCAAAAAATATGTCGAAAGAAAGTGTAAGCCAACTAATTTTTGAACATCGACATGCTAATTGACACAAACTTAAATAGGCCTGCTTTCATCAGAATCAGCCAAACTTTTCATAAAGAAGACATCAAGACTAGTTTCAAGACGTGGCTTTGAAAAATTGCTTTAAAAAATTTATTCGAATCTGTCATTGCGCTTGCAAAAATCTCAATAGAACATTGTTTTCAGACTATAGTTCTGGGAAATAATTCTTAAATAGCATATTCTGTAAGTTTTTATTATGTCAAAATCTCCATTTCTTATAGCTTCCAGTTTAAATACCAGAAAGACTTTCCTCTAATATAGAAACTGTTTTTTTTTATTTAGTTGTCCTAAATTGCAGATACTAGATTCATAGATCCAAACGCTTCTGAAAATTATAGCGAAGTTTCGACTTTTGCGACCAGGCATGAAACGGCGCGACCGCTGTAACCGGCGCAAACGATTTTGATCATTGCCAGAAATTTTCGACCGAAAGATCCGTTCTGATTACGCGACCGATGTGCAGAGGAAGCGATCTTTGCGAATCGGGAAACGATGCGACTTAAATGCTGCCACGACCTCCACACTCGACACCACGACCTCGGGGAATAAAATTATTAAGTTTTCCACTAACCTCTGATGACTGCATGTTAGATTTTTGTCTGGTAAAAAACAATTATCGAAGTGATGCAACAAATGGGCCTGATTCACAATTTCATAACAACAAATTCTGATTCCAAATTTAACAAATATTGACCAGTAAAACCAAATATTGACAGGCGCACCCCGACATTCAGTGGCGCGGCCAGCACGACAAATTTTTCCTTTTCCGAGACTAATCGGAAAGACCAATCTGGACATGGCAAAATTTGGTTGCGAAAGTCTGGTTATAATGTCAAAAAAGTCTGAAAAGTTGTTAGAATATTATTAATGTTTTTATAAAATTTCATGTATCCGGGCGGAAAAACGAAGAAAACATAAATTCTAGAGCGCTATTATAAAAAAAATTATGATTGATGCAAAGTTTAACTATAGTTTTTATAAAGACGGTTTATTGCATGATAGCAACAGTTTATTAAAGGTAATGAACGTAGTGAAGACTCTTATATAGGTCTTGCTGATTTTTTTTTGAAGTCTTAAAACATTGGTTCACTTAGGTGTATATGGACTTTTCGAGTTCAATTAAAATTCATTTGCTGAAATTGACGTAAATAGCACTCTCCAAATACGAACGTGCAAATGGCACAAAAATTGGAGAACGACTTCTAGTTTCGAAACTGGAATTTAATTTTTTTTGCTTACAACGGAATAAAAACTTTACCAGTTGATCCAGTTTTCTCAAGTTGGGTTAGCGTTCTTAAAAAAACGCCATCATAAATCGTTTTAGAAAATCAAAGAGCTTAATGGGCATCTATTTGTTTCTTCGAAATTCGAAATTTGAGATTTGAGTCAGTGTTTTATTATGTTTACTTGCGTTCGTTACTTTTTCGAATCTACAATTGCCTATGTTTTGAGTTTTTTTTTAGAGTGAAAGACTGCATCGATTTGGTTGAACCTGAAGATGATATATCTTGTGATCTTCCAGATGAATTTACTATGGAGGTTTCGGAATCTCTCATGATGACACTCATCGCCAACGGCAACAGTGGAAACATTCGAAATAGTAATAAGAACATCGCCTAAACTCAGTGTACAAATTAATATAACAAAACTTGAATATATATCTCTCATAAAATTTTAATGCTGCTAGTTAAACAGTTGTAAATACAATGTATAGTTGTGTTATGCTTCTTTTAAATTGATTTTGGAGAACAAATTTAGCAAAAGATATCATAATTAACGAAAATCTGATTTTTGGCTTACAAAAATTGAAATATTTTGTCAAATTTTGATACTATGATGATTTGTTAATTGAAATTAAAAGCACAAGAGCATTGTTGTTGTAAAGTAAGTAAATATAGATTCTATTTTCTTTTCAACATACATTTTCATCTTTAGGTTGAAAACATTTTGTAATATAAAAGCCAAGTTCACATGAACTTGATTTATCAGTATGCGTTTAATTTGTCATTTTATATAGGGTCATGTGTTTTTTATTGCCAGTTAAACCCAAACTTATCAAATTATTTGGCTGCAAAAATCTTAATTCTGGGGCAAAAAAAAACCATGACTTTTCCATTAGTATGATTTTAAAATACTTTCACTAAAAATTCAGTGCTCAGACGGGTTTAATCACTGCGTTACATTTTGGATCATCACAAACTCTAGCTGAGGCCTTAATGAAAATTTTAAAAATTTTAATGAAATAGCTTCTGCATTGCTGTTCGCCAATCCAAATTTTGTACATACATAGATCATACATATCTTTTGATTCGTTGCATTTTATCGATAATACCCATTAAAAATTTGTAAAACTTTGATACTAACATTTCATTTTTGTACACATAATTGAAATATATCTAATTATTTGTACAATAATTAAAACCTTCTAACAGTGTACCCAATAGCGTGCGCAGAGAAAGATTTTTTTTTTAAATGCTGCTTGCTGTTTAAGTCAACGAAATCTCTAAAATGAAACCCCAAGCTCCACATTTGACAAAGGTTTTCAATTTTTTCAGCATTGTGTTTTTTTTTCATCGAGCGCACCCTCAATTTTAGGGTTGGAAGGTCAAAAATTTGCCGTAAAATAGTATCAAAAAGGAAAAAAATTGAAGACCAGAAAAGTAAATTGCAACCTAGTTGCAACCAATTGCAACCAATTGCAACCAAGTTGATGGGTTCCAGAAAAAATTCAGAAAACATAAATTGATGAAGTCAATCAAATTTACATTGTTGATTTAAATTGTACTCATTGCTCTATAATGTATGAATTAGTTAGGCAGAGCACTTGCTTTAAATAGAGCAGAAAGAATAAGAACATAAATGAGAACGAAAAAGATACACAATTGAAAAAACTAACTTAGAAAAAAAACGTTCATGGCGACCTCGGGTTTTTCGAATACTCCAGATAGTTCATATTATACACTTTAATAATTCAAGTGCTGATTCAGATGATGGTTACTATTACGATTATAAAAGGGCAAAAATTGCCGTTGTTCCTTAGTAGACTATTGTGTGTTGATGATCGTGAAAACATTTGAGTACTTGGAAAAGAGAAAACGCTTTTCAGTATAAAAGGCATAAAACATTGAATTAACGGATTATTTATCTCTTAAATTGACCTTCGGTGAACATTTTAACATAACAGCAGGAGTTAAATGAAAAGAATTGTTTTACTTCCTAATTACAAACATTTGGGTCAAAAGTTAGTTACTATAGTTAAAATTTGTCTAAAAATATGAAAAGACAATAAAATCAACAAGCATAGTAGCAAAACACTTCCAGAAAAGTAGCAAAAAAACACCCAAAGCTAACAGTGTGAAACAGAGTTTCATTTGTGGGGCAGAAAAAATGCGGGGAATCATTACGAGGCCAAACTGTGCTCTGGATGGGCGCACAATTTGGTGTTTGTAGTTCTCTGAAATCCAAAGATAAGTTTTTAAAATAGTTGAAATTTTGTTGGAACGTTAAGAAATTGAAAAAAAAATTAAGTAAGGAGAAAAAAAAATTGCTTAGGATATCACCAGAATTTTTATGGCGCAATTTTTTCTTCAAAATTTGCAACTAAAACTTAACCCCAAAAATGGGTCATTTTGGTTTTTTTAATTAATCAAGAAAAACGCAAAAATTATTTTGTTAATTGATGAGAAAGTTATACCACAAAAAGCCTTACATAGCTCAACAAGGTCTTACAAAAGTAAAAACTATAAAAACCTGTATAAGAGAAAAGTTTTTTGGCTTGATAGTCAATAAATGTGCTTTTTACTATATAAACCCGGAATCTTTACTTAAAGAAAAGTTTTGGAGTTTCAACTCTTCTAGAACTTTGTTGGGCTGTGTATGTAAGAGGTTTCTTGTTAAATGAAATTCTCGGCAATCAGCAAAGTAGTTTCAGCGTAATTCTTGATTAATTAAAAAATGACCCACTTTTGGGGTAACATTTTAGCTGAGAGTTTCAGAGAAAAAATAAACCATTTCAATTTTGATGAAATTCTAAGCAACTTTTCATCTTCTCATTTTTTGTCTAATTTTAAGACAATTTGGATAAAAAAAGCGTTAGCAGATTTAAACTTTGTTCGTTTTGCTCGCTTAATTTAAATCAGCACTGTAGAAGGACAAGGAGACAACTTACAATTCATAATATTCACAATTTGGCCTCGAAATCATACAGGAAGAACGAAGAGCATGTTGGCTTTTTAATTTACTTGATGGATTTGCTAGAAGGCTTCGATATTTCTATTAAAGAGACGGGTGTTAGTTTGAAGCGGAGACAGAATCAATTGGGAGAAGAGCTTTGTAAAAAAAAAGAGAGAGACAACATTACGAGGCCAAACTGTGCATTCTGTGCATTGTAAGCGGATTCCGCAACAGGCCAAAATCAGATTTGTCGCAGAATCCGCAGCTTTGCTACTTTACTTTGATCGTCTTCGCTGTTTTGAATTCCACAAACGAAAACCTAAAACACTACACCGCTAAAAATCGCTCCGAAAATAGGCGATTTTGGGGGATCCAGAACATTTTGTGGAATCCACAAACAAATAATAAGATATTTGTATAATTAAATTGAGCTGTTGCGGATTCCGCAACTGTAAGCGGAATCCGCAATTTGTAAGTGGAATCCGCAAATTGTAAGTGGAATCCGCATTTTGTTTGTGTAGCATAGCGTTTGAAATTATATATTTTAATTAGTGGTCATCAGAAAAATCAATATCAATTACTGTATTGATCCACTACCAGTTGAACTACCAAACGTTTGGTCTCAATTCCTGTCAACTCAGCTTCGATCTCAAATCCTGTCAACTTCGATCTGAACTTCGATCTGAACTTCGACCCCAAATACTGACCTACTGAACTTCGATCCCAAATACTGACGTACCGATCCCAAATACTGACTTACTTCGATCTGAACTTCGATCCCAAGTAATGATGCAATCCCAAATACTGACCTAATTCGGCGATATGATGTGCGTTGTGTTTCCAAACACTTTCAACCCAATGACTCCAAATTTTGAACTTATTCGGTGTTGTGTTTCCAAAATACTAAAAGGTGACATCCAGTTTCAGTTGAAGGGGATGTTACCTCAGAAACACACAATCTAGAAAAAGTATACTGACGGGCAACTGAAGCAGTGGAAACGGTTTGAAAAAACGCTGGAATTGGAAGAAGATGCAACACACAAGTAAAAATACATTGATGCAATACATTGCGGATTCCATTTACATTTTGTGGAATCCATTTACAGTTGTGGAATCCAGAACAACTAGCTACATTCGCTTGTTGAGGAATCCGCTGCACAACAAATGTGCCGACAAAATTTACGTTACAGGTATTTGTACGCGGAATCCACGGAAGTTTTTTAAGTGGAATCCACTGAAATTTTGGAACAAGTTTAAAAGTTTGTCTACGGAATCCAGGAACATACAGACACAAAATTGTGCGCCTATCCAATGCACAGTTTGGCCTCGTAATGAAAAAAGTGATCGGCAAAAATAAAAATGATGAAGACAAACATTGCAAGTTTAAAGTCTAAAGACCACAATATTGCAGAGATGTCAAAAGAACTTGATTCGGTCAAGAGAATTAACGATAAATCCTCATGTAACTAGGATAGCCGGTTACTGTGCAAGTAGCAGAAAATGTTCCGATCATATTCTTTAAAAATAACCAAATAAAGTTTTTTCAAATTAGTGCAGTTTCTTCTGCGTGGTGCAATAAAAAAAATCTGAACGAAAAAAGATTAGGCATATTCGATAATCATACTACAAGAAGCCAATTAGATAACAGTGTTTGTAGAAAATTGACTAGGAAAACGAAACAAATCTATAAAAGAAAAAGAAATATCACTCCAATCATTCCGATGACTATTTGTAGAACCTGATTTTGCGTGAAAAACAGCAAAAATAACTCTAAAACACACCCGAATACAAATTTCTCCACTTTTTTCAAATGGTCACACTAATAAGAACGGGATTCAGAGTTCGGTAAGTCAAGGACGTAATCCGCCAGGAGAAAACTCTCCTGGATAAAATTCCCCAGGACAGAGTCCCCCGTAGTGTAAAACCCCTCTGGGGTAAAATCACCCATGTTTTATTTCATTCTCGTTGAAATCAATGTGTATTCATAAAAAGATTTTAGTATTCTATTGATTCCATTTATAAATGACTTCAATTTCGAAGCGGAGTTTGGTTTTAGACGAAACAGCAGTAGTCGTGGTTAAAGGGGATGTTACCTCAGAAAATTAAATCTTGAAAAAGTATACTGACATGCAACTGAAGCAGTGGAAATGGTTTGAGAAAACGCTGGAATTGGAAGAAGATGCAATAAATGAGTAAAAAATCAGAAAAGAAATTAATGTTGTAGCAGAAACGCGGATGAATGATAGAGTTTTGTCTCTGGCTTTAACACAAAGATCCAATTTGCGAAATGAGTCAACAAAATTAAACAACAAAAACATTGGTAGAAGCAAGGATTCAGAACAACATATGGACCCAGAGTTGCCTGAAGAAATCTTAGGAAGTTCCACTGAAGACAAAAATGGAACTGCAAATATGAAATTTGAAACATACGAAACAGATTAAAACAAGATAAATGTGATTATCCGAGGAAAAGGAAATAGTAACAAGATGAATACATGGAAGTGGGACAACATAATGTTTTAGACGTAGAGCTATAGATCATTTGGTCAAAAAATGTACTTAGTTTGAAGGACTAAAAGGAGGTTGTATAACAAGAGTTCTGAGTTATAGAAAAAGAAAAAAAAAAGCATTATGGACATAGACAATATCAAAGTTGGCAAACACAAAATCATAACTCACCAGATAATGAATATGTCAATAGATAACGAACAAATGAGAACAGAGTAAACGAATCAAAAAAGGAAGGCTTTGAAAGGTTGCCGTGCTTTTCACTTTTTTTACTAATGAAATAAGGACAGAAAAAAATGAAGGTTTTCACTAATGATAAAGGATCAACAGGATCAATCTACTCTGAATGAAAAATGAAAAGGAATTTTGGCCTGCAAATAAGTGGATCTATGGGCTATGAGTCAATTAGATCCTTGATTAGATGGATTAAAAACGTAATCAAACTTAAAATGAGAAGAGAACAGACAATTTGATACTTGCAAAACTGAAGAAAAAAAAACGGGAAAATTTAATTTTGGACCCGCAGTGTTGATAGAAGCTGATATTGTGGGTCAACTGGCGGTTAAAGCAGAAATTTACATGAAAAGCTGTAAGAAATCATTGAAATCAATTACTGGGAAAAGGAACAATAGAAAAAGGACAACACTAGATGTTCGAAAAATAGCTCAAGAAAGCCGAAGTGAAAAAATCACGTGACAAGCAAGAGAAGAGGCAAAAATTACCAAAGAAAACTTTTAAAAAGTATAAAAATTGAGAACGTCAGGACAGAATGAGTAAAAAACAGTAACCATGGAGCGGCTTGTGGAGTTCTATGTATTTATTGATTATTGTCTCAAAAATTGAAACAACACCTCTTTCGCATGAGGTAAACAAAAACTACCATGGAAAGATTTTTGTAAGAGTTAACTTAGTTATTGATAATTAATGCACTTGGGTTACCAATCTAATTACCATAGTTCATAACTTGGTGAGAAATCTTAAGACGACCAAAAACTTCAGCGAAAGGTATGGGAACAAAAAAAAAACGTTCCGGAAAGTAGGAGAAGAAAAACTAGGTAAACCAACTGTGAACAATCATCAATACTTCTGAGAAGTCCTGAGAGGATGACGTCGCGAAGCAAAGATTCAGAGACTGTAACAGGGGTGAAATCGGAAACAGAATCTGAGGAGCGGTCCACTACGGATCATCCAGGCCAACAGGAGGTGACGAGAACGTCCGAGATGCATTGTGTAGTGGAGCACTAACGGAAAAATAACAAGAACGCTGTAAACATGAGCAACAATGCGATATCAATATCTAACTCTACGGAAGCAGGACTCGGTTAGCGAGCCGATTCCTTCATTATCGCCGAATCTGAGATTTCATACTAGAGTGCCCGGTTCGAGGTTGTGGATTTATGATCAGACGGTCGCCACCAAATTTTGGTACTTCCAGACTGGCGCGACCAAAAATTGACATTTTCATACCGCCGCGACCTAAATTGGTAATTCCAGAGTTTGCGGACCGAGGCAATGCGTCCGCGACCGAAGGAAATTTAACGCGACCGGCGTGACCAAAAGAATGTTAACCGTGACCGGGCCGACCGAAGGAAAGTTGGTCGCGGCGGTCGAAAAATTTGTCGCGACGGTCAAAATATTAGTCGCGGCCTGGTCACAAACTAGTCTCAGCGGTCGAAAAAATAGTCGCGGAGGGGGAAAAATTAGTCGCAGCGGTCGAAAAATTAATCGCGGTGGTTGAAAAATTAGTAGCGGCGGTCAAAAAAATATTAGATGCGGTGGTCAAAAAATTAGTAGCGGCGGTCAAAAAATTAGTCGAGGCATGGTCAAAAAATTAGTCGCTGCCGTCGAAAAACTCGTCGCGGCGGTCAAAAATTTAGTCACGGCAGTCCCAAATTTAGTCGCGGCAAGGTCCAAAGTTTAGTCGCGGAGGTCGAAAAATTACTTGCGGCATTGCCGAAAAATTAGTCGGGGCCGTTTAAAAAAATTAGCACCGGCATCGACGAAAAATTTGTCGCGACGGTAGAAAAACTAGTCGTTGCTTGACCGAAGAAAAATTGGTAACAAAACGAAAATCATGTTTCAAAAATTTAGGTAACAAAACGAATTTCATGTTTCAAAAAATTAGGTAACAAAACAAAACTCAAGTTTCAAAAAAATAGGTAACAAAACGAATTTCATGTTTCAAAAAATTAGGTAACAAAACGAAACTCATATTTAAAAAAATTAGGTAAACTAAAACGAAACTCTTGTTTCAAAAAATTAGGTAAAAAAACGAAACTGATGTTTCAAAAAATTAGGTAACAAAACGAAACCCATGTTTCAAAAAATGTGGTAAAAAACGAAACTCCTGTTTTAAAAAATTAGGTAAATAAACGAAACTCATGTTTAAAAAAACTAGGTAACAAAACGAAACTCATGTTTCAAAAAATTAGGTAAGAAAAAGAAAATCACGTTGCAAAAAATTAGGTAACAAAACGAAATTCATGTTTCAAAAAATTAGGTAACAAAACGAAACTCAAGTTTTAAAAAATTAGGTAACAAAACGAAACTCGTGTTTCAAAAAATTAGGTAAATGAACGAAACTCATGTTTCAAAAAATTAGGTAACAAAACGAAATTCATGTTTCAAAAAATTAGGTAACAAAACGAAACTCATGTTTTAAAAAATTAGGTAACAAAACGAAACTCATGTATCAAAAAATTAGATTAAAAGAAACGAAACTTTTGTTTCGAAAAGTTTGTATTCCATTTTTTCATTGACGCTGGTAACAATGCTGTTGGTAATCCCATTCAAAATAAAAATATCACATATAATACCCAACTTGAACCTCTATGAAATTTCATTGAGAAATATAAAAACGGACAAAAGCCCCAATGCCAAAGCCCTTCCAGTCACTCATGGTGAATAAAATTACCATGCTTCTAAAAAACCTCTGAATTTTGACATCAATTTCTGCTTCAATAGAAGAACATTGGAACCAGATCCAAA
>NW_026971430.1:0-30370 GCF_963678635.1 Symsagittifera roscoffensis | reverse complement strand
TTATAGAGCAGTAATAACATAAACAACATAAAAAAAAAATAAAAAAAAATGAAAAACTTTTTTTTCTAAAATTTGAAAAATTTTCTATGAAAATCATCCCCCCACACGCCATATAAAGTACAAAACAATAGAGTTCGCTCCTTGTAACAATTCAATTATGGCAAATAAGCTTCGTGCAACCAATTTGGAACGATTTATAGGACAGATTAAATCTCCGCTTACTCGTTAATAGCGCGAATTATATCGCGCGCTAATTGTCCCAAATTGGTCAAATTGGCCAAAATGGCAATCTTTAAACCCCCATAACTTTACGAAAAATGATCACAGGTGAAATATCTTTTCAAATTTGAGCTCAGGACAACAATACCTTTCGAATGATATACAAAACAATTCCGTCAAAAATGGCTAGATAAAAAGTCGAAATTTGTCTGAAGAAAAAAAAAACCCACCCCGAGCACAAATATTCCGTTACTTTCGTATCGAAAGTCGGAACAAAAACCCGCTGTGGTGAATGTTATAGAGATGAATCTTTTTTAGTGTACCAAATTTTTCGAAAAAAAATTGTCACAAAACATTTATAGCCATTTTAGCATCTTTTTCATGCACTTGAAAAATTTAACGTTGATCTATCTGAAGCCTTTTGGCAAGACCATTTTCTAAATGAAATCGGCAAAACTAATCAGACACACAAGACAGAATTAATTGATTGGGTCGGAAATGGGAGACCCTAAAAGTTATCCTGACTGACTGCTGACTAGACGGCTGTCTGTAAATCAGGCTAACATTTATTAAGTTCACTTTTATGAAATTCAAACACCTGAAATGCAATACCTTGAAACTCAAATTGAAAGAAATAAAGCTTATAACGAATCAGCTTACCATAACTAATTTTTGAAGCATTCATTTTATTAACCAACGAACCCTTAACTAAATTAAAGATAAGGTAAGATAGGGTAGGGTTTCATTTTGCTGACAATTTTTTAACACAATTTTGATCTCATTTCATGGTACGTCGAGTTTATTTCACTCGAATAAACTTGTACTCAATAATTAGGGTATGGTAATTTTTATTGTCATCTAGTTAACTATACGGTTTTTATCCAATATATTGAAGCTTAGCTTTGACTCAACATGTGAACATTTACTTACTATTTCAATTTCGGAAAAAAATAATTAGAAATCGAGGAATTTATAGACCAAAAACTTGTTTATTTTTTTTATTATTTGTTTATCAAATGAATACAATAGATACAATTTAAAATCAACAAACTTTAAATTGAAGAATCTGAAAAGCCCCGAGAGGCTCTAATAAGATTATTTACGCCACATGGAGCCACCGAAGACGTACCATCTTTTTTCAGTCTAACAGAAAGACTGTACATGTCATCTTAACATAATTAGTTACCAATATAATAACTACAATAAACTATTGAACTATCTTGCTCGCAAGCTTACTTTTATGTCTGATCTATCGTTAATGAAGTCTAAAGACATTTGTTAAATTTTTATTACAAGACTTTTGCTTATGTTTTGATAGATTTCGGAGTTACAACCTGACTTATTTTGCTCTTATGGTTGTTTTAGATGTTAAATATTTGAAAAAAGTGTGACAATTTGTTTGAAGATCGTTTTTCGTTTCGGTTCTGTTATTCTCTCGGAACGAACCAAAAAAAAACCTTATCCTTCATATTTTCTTCATTGATTAGTTAGCTTATTGATTTGACTCTCTGCTGACTTTTTGAAGCCATCTTTTGAAGGTCAGCCCAAACATTTCCTCAAATTCTACATGACTCATTAAACTGATTTTTCAATTCAGTTTAACTTTGCGGTCAAGTCATTTTTCTACCAGACACAAACTAGACTATAGTAACAAATGAATAGTAATAAATGACAACTAGCTATCAAACTCAGGCTACAGCTGGCCACTTTGATGAAGATAAATGACGACTTCAAAACGCAGCACGACATCAAACTCAGGAGCAACTCCAGATAGCTTATGTGGCTTATTTGTAAGAATAGCCAGTTGATCTGCAAGTAACGCAGAAGATTCCGACCATACCTCTCTTTGCAAAACTTCTAAAATCAAAGTTCAGATTTTGAACCTGGCTGACTCACCCCCTCCCCAATTTCGATTTTCAGAAACTCAATTTTGATTGCCTTACGTTGAATAGCTTATAACTATTTTCAGAGAATAATCCTATTTTTAACAAAATGCGAAACCCAGAATTTTTCTTACGTTAACAATTGCTTATCTTTTTTCAGGGGCTGATCAATGATTTCTTCGCGGGAGGGGGCTCCCGATTTTCAAATTTTTTAAATAAAAAGTTTTTTAGGCCGACCAAATTGGTTTTCTAAATTGAGGTCGAGCAGATTTATTTACCAAATTGATTTCTGATTTTTAAAAAAAAAAAAAGGCCTAAAATGCCATTTTTGGGCACTTTTGGAACTTTTTTTGATAAAAAATTGCGTTTATTTGCGCGAACTTCCTCTCAGAATTAGTAAATATTGCGCCCTAAATGCCTTTAGAGAACTCTTAAGATAGGTTGCAGCTACCCACAAACATTTATTTAGTTTCTAGTCGCTGTCTTATTAAAAATTTTCAAGTTTACTATCTTCATTAGCTCTTGATACTTTCAGAGTGTCAATAGAGCCTTCTCTTTTGAAGAGACCGAAAAATATTTTCTGCCGTTCTAAGAGAGAAGACAAGTAACCAAACTTCATTGACCATTCAATGTTATCGGGAGATGTTGAAGATTATTAAATTTATTGATGTTGAAAAGATAGCGACTAGCTACCATGTATGATTTTTTCGGTCGCTGAGGCGATGAAAGACTTCTTGTTTCG
Source organism: Symsagittifera roscoffensis (assembly GCF_963678635.1). Lineage (NCBI taxonomy): Eukaryota > Metazoa > Xenacoelomorpha > Acoela > Convolutidae > Symsagittifera > Symsagittifera roscoffensis. Next base: position 27,526 of record NW_026971430.1, on the reverse strand, counting down.
TTTACTCTTAAGTCTGAAGAATGCAACTGATCAGACCGTTTTGGGCAGCACCGAAAAACCATTTCAGTGTTTTTTTTGCAGTCCGAGTAATGCACAAAAACTGTCTAACACTACGCAACTTCTCATTTTGTGGTCAAAACAAAATTGTACTCAGAGGATGAGCAAAGACCTTTCGACAACGGGTATACAGTCAGGGGCGGATTTAGGGGGGGCGGGGGGCGGGGGGCATACGCCCTCCACTTCCCCCCCCCCCCCCCCCCCCTCAGGGATCCGACCGCCTGCCGACCCAAAGGGTCCCCCCTTTGATACTTTTTCAGAAATCCATTTTTGGCCCACCGACCCTAAAATTTTTCTAAAGGCGCCTTGGGCGCCAATATATACTAACTTTGAGGGGGAGCGCGCGCCAAAAAAAAACGCGATTTTTTTGTCAAATTGTTTCAAAAAGTGCCCAAAAACGGCTTTTTTGACTGTTTTTTTGAAAATCCGCCCCCGCCCTCGAGAAAATCCTAGATCCGCCCCTGTATACAGTGCTGGTTTATCGCTATTACCAAGTTTTTGGCAACATTGGTGACCATGAGCAGTGTAGTCGGCCAAAAACAATGTAAACTTAGATCAAATAGATTTTTGGACACTGTTTTTGTTTTGAACAATCAGCGAAAAACTGAAATCCAAAATCAGAATGAGATGCTATAGATTATTTAACCTCGTTCAGTTTCGTGGACCAAAAAGGATAGTGCCAACAACTTAGTATTAATGTGGTACTGTGTAATACTGTTGCCACAGTAACCTTGGAGAATTATTATGATTAATAATCTGTTATGTATTGTTATTACTTATTCAAGGCCAATCTAGCAGGCCTAATGCAACAGTGATTTGGACGGTAGTGAAACCAAGTGGCAGGGAGTGATCAACAAGATCTCTGAACAAAAAGATCATTGACAAGAATTTTAAATTAAAGATATAAACTCTTCTGTTTTCACTAACTAACTAAGAACGAAGTATTGGATTATCACATGGCGCAGCCAGCAGGATTCATGTCTCAAGATAATAGAATAGATATGGGAATTCCTGTATTCTGGACAACGGCGAATTCGGATCCTCCTTGGAATTTCAAGATATGGTTAGATCAATTCCTATTGGCAGTTACAGTTAAGGAGAGCGTGAATCCTGAATTATTGTTCTGAAGAACCGAGAGAAATTCTGTTTGAGCCGTTACCACGGCCGGAGACACCAAGAGAACAGGAAAACGCACAAGCGATTGCAGAAAGAGAGGCTAGAGACAAACTGGCTCGGGACAGAGTTCTTTCGGAAAATGCAGAAAGGAGAGCTAGAGGACCAAAGGTCGGTCATAATGTATTTTATAATGAGGTACAGAAAAGAGTGGCCTCTAGATTATTCTTAGCGTTGGGAACAGAAGGAAAAAAGAAATTTGTGCAAAAGAATTCTCATACAGAAGTTTCAAAGCTATATTTTGGGAAATGGTTGCCTTAGCAAAAGTATCATTTGATAAAACACAGAGTTTTACTTATGAACGCTATAAGCTGTTTAATCGAGCGCAGGAAACAGGTGAAACATCAGAAGCATTTCATGCAGCATTAACTGCGCAGGCAGCTAAAGCGGAGTTAGGGACACTTGAAGACGAATTGGTTCGTGATCTATTCATATCGGAAATGAGGCACTGAGGGATACATTAACGTTCGAGACTTTTACACCAGGGGAAGTACTGAAGAGAGCATTGAAATTTGAACAAAGCAAACAGACAACACAGGCATTTCAAAAATAAAACACAATGACTGCAGGTGCAGTTCAGGCTCATAGAACAATGAAAAAAAAACAAGAACCGATCATGAATGTGGGTAACAAGACCACAAACAGTCGGAGACAATCGAGAGAACCGTACAAGAAGAGAGCACCACTTGACAGGAGAGAGGGAAGAAACTCATCGGATAGAAAAACGTGTACTCGATGTGTTCGGTTATTTGAGAAGGTCATTTGAAGAAATGTCCGGCCATGGGCAAAAGATGTAAAAATTGTTCCAAACAAAATCATTTTGCAAAAATGTGTAGGTCACAACAAGTGAATGAAATCGCTGAAAAACGTCTAGCTCAGATGAAGAGTGTAATTTGATTCAGTCTTTTGACTCATGCGATAATGGCAATAGAATCGGAGACTTCGTCGATGAAGCAGATAAATGAATATATAAAACAGCAACCGAAACGAAAATTAAAGTTTGGGGATAGCGGTAAAGACATACAAAAGGTTGATATTCGCAGGAACCCTCGATCACAACAGATAAAGTCGTTAAAAGCATTAGTCAGAATTGATCACCAAATTATCAATATGACTATTGACCCAGGTATTCCAGTATCATTCTTAAATTGGTCGACAGCGAAACAAATTCTAGAGTCTTCCAAAAATACGAAGTTCAATCCACCGGAGAATCTAAATTTGACAGCTCAATTTGTAGACTACAATAAACAGCCAATTAATATTTTGGGAGCAATCACCACAACCATCCGTTCGGCAGGGTGGGAATTAGTGGGGGCATTGTTCCTGATCACAGAATGGCGCACAAGATGCATATTGGGGTTGGACTTACAGAACAAAGTGGGGATACACACAACACAAAAGCTGGCACCAAAAGACAAGACGAGGTTTGACATGCTACTGTGCGAACAGTCAGAAGGTTGGAAAAACAAATTTTATGGCAAATTTAAGAACCTTTTTGATCGTCCGGGTTGCTCGAAAATCATGTTGTCAGTACAAAGTTCAAATATCCACTTTGTCCATTACAAGAGAAAGGGAGAAGAATCTCAATACACATCCAGTAAAAGGTACATGAAGAAATGGAAAAATTGTTAAAAGAAGGGCATATAAAACGTCTGGACAAATGTACTTGCGATTTTTTTATAGCACCAATTGTAATCACTGTGAAAAAAGATGATTCCATAAAACTGGCTTTAGATGCAAAACCTATCAACAGGCAGTTGTTCAAAAACAAATATCATATGCCTAATGTTGACGAGTTATTAGATGGGGTTAGTCAAATAGTAACAGCAAATACAAAAGGTACTTTGTATTTCTCAGTATTAGACTTGAAGTATGCGTACAGCCAATTAAAGTTGACTGCAGAGACAGCAAAATAATGCAACTTTAACATCATAGGCGGACAAGCCACTGGAACGTACAGGTTTCTCACTGGATTCTATGGGCTTGCGGACATGCCAGCAGAGTTCCAAAAGGCTATGGATAGAACTCTAAATCATGCGAAAAACACAATCTGTTTCCTTGATGATATACTCGTTGTACCGAAAGGGAGTGAACAAGAACATGAAAAATTGATAATGAACGTTTTGGAAAAACTCGACAGAGAAAACCTGGCATTGAAACTGTCGAAATGTGAATTCTTTCAAAATGAGCTGAATTGGCTGGGGCACAAGTTATTGTCAGAAGGCATTTCACCGAAAATAACAAAAACGGAAGCGATATTGAAGCTCAGTCCGCCAAAATCATTGAAACAATTTAGGTCATTTATGGGTAGCCTAAATCATTTGGCTAAATTCATCCCTAACGCGGCTAGTTTTACAAAAAAACTTAGACCTCTTTTAGAAGAGAATGAGAAAAAGAAACTTAGAAGTGTGAAAATTCAAGTTAAAAAATTCGAATGGGGGGAAGAACATTCGGAAATATTCGAATTGATAAAAACAGCGGTTGCGAATATAACTAAAATCCATTATAATGACATAAAGATGGCTACCAGAGTAAAATGTGACGCTAGCCATAGTGGGTTAGGCGCAACGTAAGAACAACAGAGAGCCGAGGGGGATTGGGTACCAATTACACTCGCGTCGAGGTATTTGAACATTCATGAAAAGAAATACTCGACGAATGAGCTGGAACTGTTAGCAGTAGTATGGTCTGTTGATCGATTTAAACACTATTTGTTAGGAAGAATTCGTGATAGTCACAGATGATAAAGCGTTGGTTTCAGCTTTAGATGAAAATAGGTCAAACAAAACCTATCAATCTCGGCTGACTAGATGGGTAGATAGATTATTGCCTTATCAATTTACAGTTGTTCATATACCAGGAAGGGATATGGGCATAGTAGGTTATTCTTCTAGAGACCCTAATGGCGAACCGTGGCCAGAGTCAGAATTAGATGAGAAGCTCGTAGTCACATCGATAGAAAGTTTTCAGAAAGCTCTCGACTGTTTACACAGTCGACTGAGTGATCACGATGGGCTCGACCGGAACGAAAACGTTCTAGAATATTCTGTAAATGATCAGTGTGTCAAAACAGAACACGTCATCCAGCAGTTGCTATGGCAACCAAAATGGACAAAAACGAACAGGGCACGACCGGAACGAAAGCGAAACAAATTCGCGGTCGATTAAACGAGAAAACTGTGAAAAACCAGAGATCAGTTTATCTCAAAGCTGTCATTTAATACAGTCGGTTGAAAAATCCAAAATAATTCACAGGAATTTCCCAATTCACACTAAAACCAGAATCAGAGAGTGTTTCAAAGAAAATAGAGCAATGAAAACAGGCGAAATCTTGAACAGTGGAAAGGGAAGAAAAATAGTCACAATACAGGAACGAAATAGCCTCGATACGTTGACGGAGGAAGTCACAGAAACAACTTTTCAACGGATTAGGACAATCCAGCTTACTCCCAATAAGTCGGATTCAGACAATTCAGACTCAGATGACATGCCACAGGTGGAATGGAGAGCAATGAACCGGTACATCCAGGCGAACACCGGAAACAGACGCCCATCAACGTCAACTGTTGCGACAGCACAACCAGCACTAGTTTCGTTCTGGGAACTTATAGGGGCGGAAAGAGATGACAAACCCAGATCAAGGACGGATTTAGAAGCAATCTCTTCAATGCAGAGCCCAAGAACACTATTGGAGAACAAAACAAGGGACGAAGTAAGAATAGGGCATATAGTTGAAGTGGATCTCACCGGGGAGAGCACAGAAGACAGGGAATTCAGTCCGGAAGTTAGTGTCGTCACACCTAGAGAAACAAAAAGGGTGGGACACAGATCTCGCAAAAACGAACATTAGCTGACTGAGCAGTTAAATGCAGAGAATGGCCCACTGGCTCTTACGAAATTGTTTGACAAATGTCTGCTCGGGGAACTCTTAACAGAAGACACCTGGATGGATAGGCTAAGAAGGGTGGTGGAACGTAATGACAGGCAAGGATTTGAACTAATGGGGCCATACACTAACCCTCTGTGGCAGGTATCCGTGGTCGACGACTGTCTTCTGGTGGACAACCAATTAACCGTGCCGGATAAACTGAGACATGCTGTGCTTCGACGAATCCATCAGGGCCATCCCGTTCAGGAGGCAATGTTAGGGGTGTCCAATTGTTTATAGTGGCCACACATGCATAAAGACATAGTCAACCTGGCCGAGGAGTGTAGAAGTTGCACCAGTTATGGTAAGAACGCTAAATAAATAATTCCGAAAAATTCGGGGCAAGAATTGCAATTAGATTATGCGGGCCCACTCGAAGATCATCAGGGGAAGAAGATATATTTGTTGGTTCCTATTGATAGATACTCTAAGTTTCCGTCAATTTAAGTCACGAAATTTACTGGGGGAAAATCAACAATAAAATTTTTTCGTACCTATATTGATACACATGGAATACCGGAGGCGATTAAAACGGATCAGTTTTCTGAGTTTAAAGGAAAAGCGATGAAAAAATTCTGCACAGAAAATAATATTACACAAAAGTTCTGTCCAGTTGGTGATAATCGAGGATGCGGTCTGGTAGAGCGAACGATACAGACCATTAAACGAAGACTGGGTGTCATGCTGTTAGATGAAAACGTACAATCGATTAAACTTTGTTTAAGTACAATCATTGGAGATTTAAGATGGAATAAACAAAAAACGATAAAATTGTCACTATTTGAAGCACACTTTGGTCGATTTCCCAAAACTGAATTTAAAATTTTCGGGGATAGATTCATTAATGAGTCTGGTCGTTTAGATAAAGAACATCTAGCTCGATCTGCATTAACAGCTTCCCAATTGAAAAGACGCATAGACCAATCAAGGGATAATGTGAAGATTATTCGAAAAGGAAAAATAGTCGTGACGTCAGCCCACTGTTTCCACGAAATACGGCCGCCGCAAAAGAACGAGCAAGAGCTAAGGAGTTGAAACAATTACTGGGGGCAAATGCGAGATGGAATGCCACCCGGAGAGACACATCGGCTAACGAGTTGAGACGAATCAATGATGAGACCAGCACCATAAATCCTGAACTCAGAAAAGAATTGTTATACTCGTGGGAACGAGGATTTATCAAAGATAAACAGAGTGCAGAGACTGATAATTGGTCAGGTAATTTCCTTTGCAAACACGAGCAACGGAAAAGTGGAAAGGCTTTGACGATACCACTCAAAGGAAAAATTGTGGCAGAGACACCCTCGACTGTGAAGACAGCTGCAGGTGCAGTTTATAGAAAGAGTGATATAGCGAAATCTAAAGTTTCGGTACCGTCTACTGTGAGCCGATCGGAAAAGAAAAGAAGTCCAACGGGGGAGGAGCCAAGAAGTAAACAGCAGAAGACAGTTCGAGAGTATGAAGAGGCTGATAGTGAATCAGCGGAGGAAAATGAGATGGACGATCAGTGGCAGTGCGATAAAGTACCAACTGAAGACAGTAGAGCTACGGATAAAACCAAAATAGTCCGACTATACTAACTACGTCTATAGTAAAGGGATACTGTCAACAACTTAGTATTAATGTGGTACTGTGTAGTACTGTTGCAACAGTAACCTTGGAGAATTATTATTATTATAAATCTGTTATGTATTGTTATTACTTATTCAAGGCCAATCTAGCAGGCCTAATGCAACAGTCATTTGGACGGTTGCAAAACCAAGTGGCAGAGAGTGATCAGAAAAATCTCTGAACAAAAAGATTATTGACAGGAAGCTTAAATTAAAGATATAAACTCTTCTGTTTTCACTAACTAACTAAAAACTCTGTATGCGGCAAATTTTAATTTTCAAAATAGGGTCTTTGGGAGTTTTCTGGGAGTGTTCGGAAAAAGCCGAATAAACATTCCATTTGTTTGAAGAAAAAAAACAAGCCACCCCCTCTCGAGAGAAATTTTAGATTCTCCACTGTGACCAGTATCAAAAATTTGAAAAGTAAAGGTGAAAAAGTAAAGGTGTAAAGGTGGAAAAACGGCAATACATTTTTTTTCGAAAATCAAAAATTTACTCAAAGCAGTGTGCAGAAATTGTAATAAGTCAATTGATTTATCATTTTAAAATCCTTTCAGTCCTTATTCACCCAGCGTTATCAAGCCAGCGTTATCAGCCAGCGTTATCAAATCAGTGTATGGACTTTTTCGGGTTAACAGTTTGCTTAACGAAATCACTTGACACACTAGATTTCTTTCACGGGCACTCCATTCACTTGTTGTTAAGCAGAACGTCTTGAAAATTTATATTAAACTAACGGTCTACCGCTACTACTGACAGTATTTTCAGAAGTTATATCAGAATTCTTGATATAGATAATAAAATCAATTTTCCTGGCTTCTCCGGCAAACCTGGCATAGAGGTAGCACATACGCCTGGGAGGGCACGTGGGATCAAACCCAGGCAGGTCTAGTTTTTAAAAGCCATGATTTTTTGTTTCAAAGAAATTCTCGTTCTATTGTTTGTCTGATTATGTTATGTCGGCATAGTTGCCGCAGAATGGAGTTTTCTAGTTTTACAAAATAGTTAAATCATAATGTTGCTTGGCTAAAATCAATTTCAAATTATCTCAGTTTTTCCGGCATACATGGTTTTTGAGAAATTTGTCTGAGGTGGTAAATGCTTTGCTTGAGGTGGTAAAAGTTCTTTTTTCAAATCTGGCTAGAATCTATTGTTTTCTTACGGATTTTTGCTGTATTGTATCTAATTTGTATTGTAATTGGAAAAATCATGATTTGTTACTGTAACTTGTAAGTTTGTTCAGTTTTTAATTATTTTTTTGCTTACAAGCTATGTTTGACCTTAATCGTTTTGACTCATATTTTATCGAGTAATTGATTTATTTTCGGTGGCGATGATGTAAAAAAAATTAAATTTTTATGCTCTTGTGTTTCCGGGTGAGGGAATGTACAGTTTTTGAATTTCATTAATTTAACAAAATTTCAATCAAAAATATTTTCACTCATTAGGAGTCTCACCAACTTTTGTCGACTTGGTTGCCGCTCAATCATTGTGTTTGAATAATTTTTATATGCCATTTATTGTGTTTGTGGACATGCTTTTTGACATTGAACATCATTTCAGACAAATTTTTGAAGCTTTTGTTGTTGGGATTTTCTCGATATGTTTTGATTTCTTAGTTGCTTTGTTTCATTTTCTCATTGCTGGCCTGCATTGCTATTTTTATGTGGTTTTGCTTTTTTGTTATAAATACTTTCCCTAATTTCGAGTTAGTAAAGTAAGCGATTAGGCCTATTATAGGCTTATTTTTTTCAGTACAGTTGTTTATCGAAATTTTAACGCCATTTTTAAAACAAAAAACTGCTAGAAAAAATGAATTTAGTTTGGATTTTTTTCTAAAAATTTTTTTTGGAGAAAATTTTTGCTCGATTTGCCTATGTTTCTCTGATTTTCAAACTTTAATGTTTTTAGGTTTTTAACTTATCCTTTTATTACTTCAAGCACAAAAACAACACTTAATTGAAAAAAGCACAATTTTTTTATGAATAATATGGCAAAATGCTCTGCTATTTGCACAGCAATCGGCTATCCTTGTCGCCGTGTGCTTTTTGTTAACTTTTTGAAAAAGAAAACTAAATAGGCTCACAGAGGATTGGTGCGTTCCGCTTTATGGTCTGCTGTTTCTACACACACAACAAAACACCACTCAGCCAAAAATGCTCCAATAAAAACTATAAAGTTGTTTGACTTAACAGCTAAAAAAGCTAAATTACAATTGGCCTATACAGTTAAAGACGTTAAAAAACGGAAATCGGGTTTTTTTTAACAACCCAATGACTAGAATATAGACTACAAGAGTATCGTAGCAGTAGGAAGAAAATCGCGGTTTCATAATCGTCAGTAAGCCGACAAAAACTATACTAAGCAATCAAATCCGATATATGGAAGCAAACGTGCAAAGTAAAAAATTATTAACTATTGATTTCGAACATTCGCTTCATTGTATCGATTTTGATTGTCTCGATTTATATAGTAGCTGTCTACTTAAAGACTATCAATGACTATCAATACGCAGACCGCATTCCAATTACAAGATTATGCAAACTTTTAATTTAAGGCATACTCACGTTAGAAAAGGGGTTTAGGAAATTAGACGACCAAAAAATTGGAGAAGGTTAGTAGAACAGAAATAAGACGATTTGCAAAAATGCAGCTATGAAAATTTACACAAAATTGAACTATTGTTGGGTGTGATTATTACACCTATTATTAATTTTGCTTTGAGTTTTTCTAATTGCAAATCAGGCTACTATTTTTCTTAGCTGTTTATTAAATTTTATTTTCAAAAGTGTTTTTTATGATTTCAGTTTAAAATTTTACAGCTCATTAATAATTTGAAGTAATTTCGTTTTGAAACAATTTCTTTTTTTTAAATAATGGTAAAAAAGACTTTTTTGCTTGTCGTCTATTTTTCTAACTCCAATTGAAATTGTAAATAAATTGCGTCTATTTTTAACTTCTTTCTTCTAGAGTAGACATTTACAAAAATTTTTTTTTTTTTGCAATACCACACACAACTGTTTTTTTTTGTAATATTTACCTGCATCCGTTTTCTGTAAGAATACATGACAGTTTGAAACAAGATTTTCCTTTATGATTCTACTTGAAATTTATGTTAATTTTTCTTTAACAAAATTGCTACCGGCACTGTAGTTTCATGGGTAAATTTCGTTTAAATTTTAGTTTTGTTTTGTCAGTGTCTTTAAACGTGAAAAATAGATATTTATATTCAATTAAAAATGAACTATAGTGTTACTGTTTAATAGAGCATTACAAACCAATGCAAATCAATTATTATCAATTTTTCACGACGCAAAACAAAAACAAACTGGTGAAAATTCCACTTAAAATCAAATTTAAATGGATTATAATTAATTTCAAGGGATTATAATTAATTTCATTTGATGCAAACAAGGGATTATAAATGATTTTTTTCCATTTTATTGTCTGAGCGCAACTTGGAAATAGATTATATTGAAATTATTACAGACCACAAATTCCATTTTTTCTCAAGTTTCTTAGACAAGGGAAGGTACTTCAGACGGATCGACCGAAGAATCTCTTCATCTAAGAAACCTACCGTAGAATATCCTCACCAAGCATGCCCTCACGTGCATTGTTTGAAATATGCAAATCAAAAAAATTTTTGGTTTTAATAACGCAAATGAACGATACTTTTATCATTTTCCGCATCCAATGTCAAGCGTTAATGTAAGCACAAAAAATCCATCCGCAAAACAAAAACAAACTGATGAAAATCCATTTAAATTTTGTTTTAAATGGTTTATAATTAATTTTTATTGCAAACAATGGTTTATAATCAATATTTTTTTCCATTTTGTTGTCTGAGCGCAACTTGGAAATCGATTATATTGTATTATTATTAGAGACCAAAAAAATCCATTATTTCTCATGTTTCTCAGATAAAGGAAGATTCTTCAGGCGGATCAGCCGAGCAATCTCTCCATCTAAGAAACCTACCGTAGAATATCCTCAACAAGCATGTCCTCACGTGCATTGTTTGAAAAATACAGTTCAAAAAATTTTTGGTTTTAGTAACGCAAATGGACGATATTTGTATCATTTTCCGCATCCAATGGCAAGCGTTAATAATCAATTTTTTTATGTTTTTAGTACCAGTCTTACTAAAATTTAAAAAAAAATCCATTATAATCACTTATTAGTCGATTATAATCTATCTCTCTGACAACAAACTATAATCAATTATAAAAATTTTATTCGATTACAATCGATTATTAATTCATCAATTTTTCGGTAGTTTTATAATCAATTAGAATCGATAATTTTTGTCTCAAAATCTTCGTTAAGAAATTCATCCGAAAAACAAAAAAAAACTGGGGACGATCCATTTAAATTTATTTTAAATGGGTTATAATTAATTTTAAATTTGATGCAAACAATGGATTATAATCGATTTTTTATCCAATTTGTTGTCTGAATGCAACTTGGGAATCGATTGTATTGATAAAACTACAGACCACACAAGTCCATTCTTTCTTTTCATTTTTCTTTGATAAGGGAAGGTTCTTCAGATGGATCAACCGAAAAATCTCTCTATTTAGGAAACCTACCCTAGAATATCCTCACTAAGCATGTCCTCACGTGCAGTGTTTGAAATATGCATTTCAAACGCGTCATTACGAGGCCAAACTGTGCACTGGATAGGCGCACAATTTTGTGTCTGTATGTTCCTGGATTCCAGAGACAAGTCTTTAAAATGTTAAAGTTTTGTCGGAACGATCAAAGGAAAGTAAAGAACAAAAGAAGAACAAAAAGAGCATCCTTAATGCGGAATCCGCTTACAATGCACAAAATGCACAGTTTGGCCTCGTAATGGTACAAAAAAAAATTTGAAATTTTTCATCCATTTTATTTTAATAGGCCTTAAGATCAGTTAAATTGACGTCTGAATTATGCTTCGATTTCTAAATATGTTATGTACGTTGATATAATATTTTCCTCGAAGCTATTTTTCAAAAATTTCGTATTTTCTACCACTTAACTCGCTTCTCGCTTTGGGGGGGGGGGATAGTACGGTTAAACCCCTCAGACATTTTAGATGGTACTTGAAAGATTCCATGTTATCTGTGGTATAATTACGCTTGTTTGTTTTTCTTCAGTTTGCTTCTCTTTTACTTTTTCATTTGAAGTTCTTTTTGGTACAATTTTATGCAGCCAAGTATTTTACTCTAGAAAGTTTTTGCGAAGTTATGGTGCTATAAAATTAACAAATTAGCTATTTTGGGACACCCATCGGGAAGGCTTTCAGCCTGCCTCAATTCACCTAAATTGAATTGGGCAGGCTGAAAGGTTCAATTAATATGTCATTAGTTTTGTTAGTTACATATGGCATATGGGGTAGAAGGTTGCGGTTCAATTTTTTTAAATAAAGATGACGAAATAGTCTTGCTGTAGGTAGCTTTGCAAAAAAAAAGTTTTTGTCTTTTAAACCAATAGTTTTTATGCCCTAGGTTCAAAATTGAAAAAAAAAAAACATATTTTCACCTGCAACTCTCTAAAGCTAATGGAAACAAAAATTGCTTTTCGGATTCTTTAAGATAATTATTGCCTCCTTTTCTTTAATTAGCGTGTGTAGCAAGTAAAAAAATAATTTGGCTGAGAAATTATTCATTCGAAATTGAATTGCGGAAAATTTTTTGGTTTTAGTAACGCAAATGAACGATATTTATATCATTTTCCGCATCCAACTTCAAGCGTTTTAAATCAATTATTTAATTATTTTAGTACCAGTCTTACTAAACTTTTAAAAAATCCATTATAATCAATTAACATTCGATTATAATCTATCTCTTTGACAACAAACTATAATCAATTATAAAAAATTTTTTCGATTACGATTATTCGTTTTTCGGTTCTTTTTCAATCAATTACAATTGATAACGTTTGTCTCATTTTCTAAAAAGTTGTTTAATCACAAAAAATCCATTTTAATCAATAATAATTGATGATAATTCCGTCTGAATGCTCATTTTATCTCTTCGATTTTGCATCTGACTTGCTTATATTTTATGTTTTTTAGACGTTGGCTGATGTGAAAATGGGAGAATCGTTTTAGCAGTTTTCTAATGAATTCAAACTTAATGATTTCTTGGTTTTTTTTCTTTTAGAAATGTTTCATGAGCACATTTTCAGTTTTTCTAAACATCAAAATATCTGGGCATTGTTTTGGTTTCATGATTTATTTGGAAGAGTTATTTTCACCTATAATAACAGTTTGTCAAACTAAGAAATTATAATCGATTATCATCAGTTATAATTGATTTAAAGAACGTTTTTCTTTGAACTATAATCAATTATGAAGGAACATAAGAAATAATGTTCTCTTGGAAAACATCACGATTATAATCTATTATAGGTCTTTTAAATACCTAATTTTGGTAAATAAAATTATATAAAAAAAAAAGTAATATTCCACTATTATGAATTATTTTAGCCTAAAATCAAATGCGGTTGAATTTTAACGTGGTTTGTGGGTAAAATTTATGAAGCTAAAGTCTTAAAAAGTTTCTAAAATAAGTACTTAAGTTTGTAAGATTTTCCCCAAAAAACTACTTTGGATGTATTGAAAATCAATCAGAATTTGTGCAGGATGTGCCTTGATACGTGCATTTTTCTATCAATTTTGTAAAATTCAACAGAATTGTGGTACGGCTTACAAAAATCACGCCACAAACAATGTTTCAATCTGTTCGAACATTTAATTGACTGATTAAAAAAAAAGAAAAAAAATTTCCGGTGTTTGATGAAAATTGAGGAGTGATTGTGCACGGTAAAGTTTTCACCTCAGATATTTTATTGAAGTTTAGGGCAATTGAGGAAACGGATTTGCCAACATCATACCAATACTTAGACCAGGCTGCAAGTTAAAGCGGCTTTGAGTACTTTCAATAATAATTTGGGTAAACTAATTGATCCAAAATTTGTTTTAAAAATCTGCCTCGCATTATATATGCGATTTTTTGTCCAAATTAAATTAGTTGAGATCCTGTGAATAACATGTTTTCATGTAGCTTTATACCACCTAAAGACTTTATATTCTTTAATTAAAAAAGAAGTTCATCGCACAATGGGGTTTAAATTTATTCGGAACTTTTTGCTTATTTGTTTTAGAATAGCCAAGGTTAGTGTCGAGTTTTTTATATGAGGAGTTTCAATTAAATGCGAAATTTTCTTTTTATTAATTGCTGCTTTTCGCAATAAAGTTCGGATATATTTGGTTTGATTTGATTTTTTGAGTTCAAAATTTAAAAATTGTCTCGTTTGATAAATTTTTTGCGATTAATTTGAGTTGAAAATTACCAATTTGACCAGCTTGGGACCATTAATGCTAGCAAAATTTCCATTTTAAATTACCACAGGTAAAAATTTTTGTATGCAGGTGTTTCAAATTTCTCAGAAGGATTCCAATTCATTTGAAGCCCGCTTAAATTTGACCATTTAATCCGTTAACAGACGCAAAACTTATCAACATAATTTTGTCTTTGTAACAAAATATCAAATTTTCAATTTTTTTCCGCAATTTTTTTCATTCAATTCAGCCAAACTTATTAGTAGTCAAAGCAATCAGACCACCTGTTACAAGCCATTTTGAAAAAATACCTGTATTGATTTAATTCAGACATATTTTGAAGCAGGTGATTTATTCAGGGCTGCAACCCACCGTTCTTTTTAAGCATAAAAGGCTCATAAAAAGTGGCTCATAAAAATCTTTAGGCTCATAAAAGGTGGCACTGTTCTCAATTTTGGACAGCGAGAATGAGTGTCTGTTCTTGTTTTGTATTTGACAAGTATTATGAGATTATTTAAAAATTGAACAGATATATAACTTTTATTTTGAAAAACTAATGGAGTACAATTTCGTTATTTTGATTTTTTGAATAACGCGCGGCATCAAAATTGTATCGACTAGCATAAAAAACGAAAGACAAACTTCAAATGTTGTCAAAATTGGTTGGCGTTATCTCAAACCAAATCTTGTAAGGAATTACATACCCCCCCCCCCCTCTACTGCTAGTTATCAAAGTTCAAATCATTTTACACAAAAACGGATCTCTTTAACAATTCTTCTACCTCTTGGTACCTAGTAACGAATTGTCATCCCTATGATAAAAAAATAATTTAACGGTTACGGATATGTGAATTTTGTACCTAATAACGAATCTCTCCCCTTTAGGAAAGGGATAAATAAGAAGATCCCAAAAAAAACATGTGTAAGCACAGTTTTTCCACTTATTTCACAATTTGCACGGCAATCAGTGTACGGTTTAAGCCATTGCAGGTCGGGGCAGGGGCGGATATAAGATTTTCTCGAGAGGTGGGAGGAACATTGAATCAAGGTGCGATTTAAAGAAAACTGATTGATCTTGCGTGTTGTTCCAACTTTCGTTGAAAGTGGCGAAATATTTGCGTTCAAGGTGATTTTTCCAGAACAGTTTCGACCAACTGAAAATATACTAACCTGTGGTCAATTTTTGCATTACTACAAGTGTTTGAAATTTGGCAAATTGGCTGATTCGGATTGTTAATGCACGGCATTCATAGTGCGTTGAAAGCGTGAGCGGCTATTTAATGCGGTTCAGAGATCATTCCAATTTGAAAGAGGCATACTAGGTTTTCTAATCAATCGAAAGGATATTGAATGGTATATAAATCATAAAGCATTCAGTATTTTAAGTAGTGTGTGGGGCTGATTTGCAACAAAACGATAGCAAAAAAAAATTGAAACATGTTTTTTTTTAAATTAAACACTACTCATTGACTTTAAAAGACAATTAAAACGTTCAGGTACTCAGCCTAATACGAGCAGCCTTGTTTAAAAACAGTGATCTAGGATGAGCAGTAGCGGATTTAGGGTGGGAGCTGACGTGCCATACAGAGATTCGACCCCTAAATACCCAATGGGTCCCCCCTTCGGTACTATTTAAGACATCAATTTCGGTTGACCTAATCTAAAGTTTGGCAACAAACTATACTAATTTTGAGCGGAGGCGCGCGCCAAAAAATTCGATTTTTTGGATCAAATTTTTCCAAAAAGTGCCTTGTGCCTAAGCGCTTTTTGGCCTGTTTCTTATAAAAAATATATCATATAAAAAAAACAATTTTTTTTGGAAAATCCGAACCCCCAACCTCGTGAAATTATTAGATTCCTAGATCCGCCCCCGGGTGGGAGGCAAAAAATCGAATAGCGTACGGGTCTATCAGAATAAACAGGGTGAAATCTGACATTATCTCCCTTATATTAAAATCTGAGTTATTTAAGAAACATAACTAAACGAAACTCCCAAATATTATATAGTTTAATTTGACTCGTCAAAACACTGCAGAAAAGGCCTAAAATAATGATCTTTCATCTCGGAACCTAGTTGATTGCCCAAAATGAGGAAAAGTTGACTTATAATTATTAACAGAAACTAAGTTAACGCTTGGAAACGTTTCGGTTGAAATAAGTCAGTGTTTTGTGCTGGCCTTCAATGAGCCTCAAAAGGTTTTTGAAGCTTATTCATAGAGCTAATTGACAACCGGCGTTGACTTTTTGCAGCTTAAATTCCCGCAGTCAGTCTTTATCTAGCTTAAGTATCTTGTACCTGTCGAAGCTTATATTTGGACTAACTCGGAAGGAATAATTAATGACAATTTCGTCCTTTCAATCCCCTAAGAGGTACACATTGCTAACAAATATCCCAGGGTACGAAAATCCGATAGCGCTATTGGCCGAAATTACAGGAAAAAAGTTTCAAGGTGAAATTTTGAGAAATTAGGAAAAAATGCAAAAAGTCGATGCCCCTGGTTCTAAACCAAAATTCGAATGAATGTTTATTTTTGGTATTAGTTTTTATTCTATTTTTCTAGCTTTTGGACATTGCATAGCTCGGATGTTGAAACAGTACCAGCTAGATACCTCCGACCCTGAGTTCAATTTAAAATTCATTTCTAAATCACCTATCTAACCCATCTTGAGTCAAACTGGAAGTATATAGTCGATTTGGAATTTAAAATGCGCATATTGATTGCCGGTTAAATGCCAAATCTTGTTCCGTCATTTAATCTCATTAATGTTTAGAGAACGACTTCCAGTTTTGGCACATTCCAGAAGTTAAAGGGGGAATTCTTACTTGAAGGGAAACTTACGAACTGTCGTACCTTTTTTTTTTAAATTTAAAACCCTGTATTTCAAATGGGCTATTTTTACTCTGTCAATTCCTTCAATTCTTGGCTTCCGATGGACAATTTCTGACCTTTTGATATTAAGCTTAACTCACATTTTGGTTTTCAATTATCCCTTAAATTTTTTACCTAATTTAATTACTATTACAAGGAAAATTTACATAAACGTCTTCTGAAAACCAATCGAGGCTTTGCTGAGAAGTGATTGAACGAAAGCTTGTCAAAAATAATTAAACACCACGCTTGAGTTACATTTTAAATAAGTGTTACCACTCGCTCCTACCATCGTCGGATTGTGTCGGATCGCGTCGAACAAAAGTTTCACTTTGATTAATTCACATTTTAATTTAAAATTTATCGTGTTTTCTGTTAAAATTTGGTCAAGTTGTCGCTCGATCTGGACAGAAATCTCAAAGTTGCGTTATTATTACTGTTACTTCTATTTAATTGATGAACTTTTGGACGATAAAATTGAAAAGACCGAAAATAGAATTTGCTTATTAAACAGGTCTTCTTATTTTGCAGCCTTGAAGGAACATACTTGATACGTTTGCATTTGAAAAAGAATTTCTTCTACTAAATTTTTATCTAGTATTTTTTTTACCTTTGTACAGCCTATCAAAATTCATCCATAAGGTGATGATTTGGGAAAAATGGAAACAGATTTCAGAAAAGCGATTCACTTGTTGACAGGAAACCAAAATAGAATATATCCCTCAATTGTTTTTAAGCACAGTGACTGAAAACAATAAAAAATTGTAGAAACATTGTAGCTTTTTCTTGACATTTCTATCATTTTTATATAAAAAAATCTCTGATATTTCTGGTGCCAGAATGCACAAAATTTAATTGTTTCCCGAACTAAAACTGATATTAAATTTCTATATGCTGAGAAAATTCGAGTATTACCCTGCACGTGAAATACCAGCTTAGATTTTTATCCCGGATTAGCAAAAAAGAACCGCCCCAACCCTATTTTCAGCAATTCTGGCTACGTGATGAAATTACCAGCGTAATAAAGTCAATAAAACTATATACCCTATTTAGGGCTATCTTCAATTATCGTTGAATATTTATCCCTTCGGAAATGATATACAACACTTCATCTTAATAGCTTTCAACCTGTTAGTATTCCAATCAGTATCATCCTGTTAATCAGATTTATTTATAGTTGTTGAAATTTCTTCAGTTAACTTTCGTAAAACTTCAATTTGACGAAAACAAAAAAGTTCAAAAACAAGTAGTTTATTTTGATCAGCACAGAATTATTGATATTGCTGAACTTAAAACCCTGATTTCATCAGCAAATAGCGGCACAGACAACCTACATTTTTATTGAATATTATTTCAGTCTCCTCCCAAAGTTTCTGATCAATAAATACAGCTTTACTTTCCCGCTTCCCAATTACTTTTTCCAAATTAAATTTACATGTCCCTGAAGTCATGGCCAACTACTGGCTGGCATTTGCTGCCCTACTTCTTTACTTTGCTTCATGTCTGGCAGTGTTAGCCGAGAAACATAGGCCAGTCGGAACTTATCGAGGAGCCGAACTGATGTCTGAGATTCTCGCGAACTCTTCCAAACATCTTCGTCCGGTGAATGACGCGTCTCACAGTACCGAAGTGGAGTTCAGGCTGTCGCTGTACCAGATTTTAGGTTGGTTACAGTGTTTTCTTAGAAATACTAAAAGTGATTTTGAAACCGTTTACTAAACCAGCAAACACATTTGTTGCTCAGAAGGAGCCTAAAGATACATAACAGCGCTTGTTGTTTTTCATGAGACCAGAATTGGCGTTTTTCTTATGTCTTGATTTTAGGATAATTGTAAAGCGCAATGTTTCGGCTATTGGCAAAACGCGTACGCTGCGTATCAACTGGGTCAAAATCAATCTGAATTAAAGTAAGCTTTTCATGCGAACAAATCCAAAATAGAGTTAAGCAAGACTGCTGGTATCACGGCAAAGCCCTGAAACTTCGGACTGCTTCTTTAAGTTTACAGAGAGAAAGTTCGAAAAATATAATGTTTTTTGAATTTTTATCAATGTTCCCACCCTCCAATGCAAAGTTTAAAGCGATATAATTAGAGTCTAGCAATAGATCAAAAACCCAAATAGCTTGCCTCACTTCAATTTGGAACAATTTTTGAGCCATATTAAATAGCCGCTTACGCGTTAAAAGCATAAAATCTATCACGCATTAACTGACCCAAGCTTGAAAAGTTTGCAATTTTCAAATCCCAATAACTCGACAAAAACTATAGAAGATTTTTTAAATATTAAATTGAGCTCAAGGCATCATTACGTTTCAGATGAAATAAAAACTCTGCTCAAAAAATGGCTAGTCAGAAAGTCAAAATTAGTCTAGAAAAATCAAACCGAACTCAAACATTCCATCCTTTCTTCGAACATCTGAACAAAAAGACTGCTCGTAAATCAAGGCTGAACATTGATTGTTATAAGTGGTCAAAACAAACTATTAGATGAAAAATTTATAAAAACAGTCGATAAATTTTTCTTTTTATTCATTTTTTTTTTCATTTTATTGCCCTTATCCTAATGTAAAGTTCAAAGGGATGTATTTAGCGTCCCGCATCCTAGAAATATGACAAATTAATTTCTTCTACTCAATTTGAAACAATTCTTTTTGCCGCTCGCTTGTTGTTCGTGAACGCAGTATATCACGAGTTAATCGAGTTAGTTATCCCAAACTGACCAAGATAGCATTTTTCAAACCACATCAAATTACAAAAATTAAACTGAATAAACAGAGATATTTCCTCTCCATCAAAAAAAAATTGTTTAAAAGTCCAAAAAGGACTAAATGAAAAACCACCCCAAGCTTAAACATTCCGTAAATTTCTTCGAAAGTCGAATTAAATATTAAACAAAAAATAAACAAAATATCTGTTGTGACTATTAAAAAATCTTAAATGAAATTCGTTTTTGAAAACTTTTCCGAAAAAAACTTTTTTGTTTTATTAAGTGAAAAATGCTTCAGACAATTGAAATCGTCCTAACCATATAACCCCGCGTCAAATCATCCGTTTATTCTCAAGCGTTCAGCAGTTAACGCGAAACCAAATGAACTCTAAAAAACTACTGAGACTTAGAAATTAATATCGGTATCAAGAATCCAGCAGGAAGTTACCTGAAGGAAGGAACCAGCATGTTGGCGGTGAGCACTAAAGCGTAAAAAATTGAAATACGGTGACCTAACAATAGTAATGCCATAGACGCATAAGGCCTTAACAAAGAGACCAATGGACGACTAGATTTTCGGAAATTAAACATGATTTTGAAAATTGTCCGGCAACAAAAACTTAATTGGCAAAAATGAACGCATATATGATACCACAACTGGTCATGTTAAAAGTAGCTTGTAGTAATTCAAATTTTTTTTTTGACTGGTTAGTTTCAAGTTTTGCCAGCTTTTGTGGATTGCTGGCTTACCAACGTAAACTCAAAAGATTGGTAGCTTTTAGAATAACATGAGGAGCGGTGGTTAAATGGTTACGTCTCCGTCTCTCAATAGGAAGTTCGAATGTTCGAGGCCCGTTGTGAACCCTGCTCGTTGCTGTAGGATGAGGCAACAATAACCAGCCACGAAAAATAGCCAAAAAATTGCCTGTAAATTTTAGCCAGCGGCAGAACAGCGGTTCTCCGGAAAGAGCTGAACAGCTCGTATGTTGCTCTTTCCATTGTGGATAAATCGTTTTAATAGCTTCCCAAAATGTGCAACGACGATGCGGATAAAACTTTCTCTGGAAGTCTTTAAGGAGACCTTTTTTTAACGCAAAGTTCATGAAAAACGAATTTTTATTTCAAAAAATTTGACAAAAAAAAACAAAACAGAATTGTAGCTCAATTTTGCCAGAATTAGCATGTTAATTTGAAGTTTTTTTTTGCATCTTGTTCTTCTTTTTATTGAATTGATATCCTCTTGAGGCGTTATAGAATTGAACTTCTGGACAGATCCGTTTTTTCGCAAGTTTTTTCGTTCATTTTCCATGGATTGTTCTTTTTTGTGTTCATTTTCCATTTTCTATGGGTTGGTATGGATGGTATCTTTTGCAGATGCTAAGAAAAAATTGGTCAATTAATCAAGTAAATTACAAGCAATTGTACATGATTAGATACACCTATCTAGAGAAGCAAGAGTAGCTGCTCAAGTCCCAAGTAGTGTAATACCTTGAAACCTACAATGGGGCGATCTTAGTTTGAAACAAATTGTCAAAAAAACTTTAAATGACTGCTCAATCTAGATGGCGTAGGGTTCGTTTTTTCATGCAATTTTAGTTCTATCGAATAAAAACGG
The DNA here is from genome assembly GCF_963678635.1 of Symsagittifera roscoffensis. Classification (NCBI taxonomy): domain Eukaryota; kingdom Metazoa; phylum Xenacoelomorpha; order Acoela; family Convolutidae; genus Symsagittifera; species Symsagittifera roscoffensis. The sequence goes on along the minus strand of NW_026971430.1, from coordinate 6,237 downwards.
CTGTGGTAAACAGCGATATCAGATTAATATGGCAAAAATTGTGTTTTTAAGTACTTCGAAAAAAAAGGGCAAGGAGGGGGGTGGTTACCTCATGATGGAGGGACCGATTGACGGAGAACTTTTAATCAATCAGAATCGTTAGAACTTTTTATTGGCTATATCATTTTTGCTCATAACCGAAATTTTTTTACCAGAAAATTAATTATAGCAGCACAGCAACGTTTTGCTGTGTAATTCGTGCAGATATCCAAAAAATATATTTTTTTTTTCATCTTTTTAAAATCAGATTTAAGTTTTTTCCAATTCCCGACATTGATTTTGCAATATTGAAAATTTCATGTATCTGCTTGTTTTATTGCTCAATATTACTTTTTATGGCCTGGATTTTTTCTTTTTCTCTGAGATTTTTTAAATTTTTTTGAATTTTGTGGAAACTCAATTCTAATTGACTAAATGCATTAAAAAAACCACATTCGATCCCTCTATCGTGAGCGACGCCACTGCGGCAGGTGATTACAACAGTGCTGAACTATAAAAGTGCCGAAAATCAAAATATCGTTCAACGATGCTGAAAATTTTTTTGAACACAGTTGTTACTCATCCCAAATCGCTGACAAGTAATTATATTCAAAAGGACGAAAGCTGAAGTGCCATTTAACCGATGGCCCCTGTTTAAGTTTCCCAAGCGCGGCGTCTTAAATTTTTCTGAACAAACATTTAACTCAGCAAAGTGTCATTTTTCTTCCGGTTCACTTCAAAACAAAACTTTGTTCACGCAAAACTGCCAACAATTCACAAAAAGAACTCAAAAGTCCAAAATATGATAATTTTTTGAGATTGTTGGACACATTGTCAGTTTCAAGACTCGAATTTAAAAAGCAACGACGAAAAACTGAACTCAGAATAAATTTTTGCTGCAAATTATGAATGATTTTAATTTTTTTAAATACCAATTGTGCAGTTTTTTCATGATTTTAATTTCTTTTTGCTTCCAAAATTTGATTTTTTCAACACATTTTTATAGCTTTTTTTATTGCATTTTTAGGCAGGTTTGAAATTTGAATTGTTTTATTTAAGTTATAAATTTTTTAGTATCAAAACTAATTTACAATTAATTTTTCAGTAAAGATTGGCGAACTATATAATTTTACGTACGAATTTTTGAAAGATAAAAGCTTGCAGGAAATTTTCATCAAAATTTTTTCTGGATGTTTGATTTTTGAACAACAGCAATTTTTTTGGTGGACACTCCCGGCTAAAAATTAAAATCTATTGACTCCGTGGTAAATCACAAACATATTAATCTCCTTTAGACATTGAAACTAATAACCAGCAAAAGTAAACTTATTTTGGCGATTAAATGACCAAATTATACTGTTGCTAATTGAGGCAAGCAATTAACGTTGTTATTACTTTTTTCTTGTTTTTGCCTAAATTGAACAAAAATGATGCTAATTGTTATAATGGGTGGCATAGCGATAAGCAGGCAGGTCTTTTGGCATGGTGCAATTGCTTTAACACAAAAACCAACGTTCAGCTTACTTTTTCAAAATTACATGATTTGGTGGCGAAATAAACGTAACATTTCAACATAATTAAATACAGGGTGTTTTACAAGTTTTTAATGAATAATTTGGCATATCAGTGATACCTCTGTTTTTGAAGCCATTTACACTGCATTAGGCAGCAAAAATTCAGTGAATTGTGGTAATACTTTTCATTAGGTAGGATAGTTGGGCCTTCTTTATGTACGGTCCAAAATATATTTTCTTCATATTTTGAAAAAATGATCATAATGTTTGAATCTGATTAATTAAAGTTATTTCCAGCGAACGAAAATCTGATTTTTAAGAGAAACAAGACTGCTCGTATCAGGGCGAAGCCCTGAATGTTCCGACTGCCTTTTGAGGTTTATGGAGCAGTAATAACGTTTAAAAATTAAATGAAATAAAACAAAATGAAAAAAAAATTCTAAAATTTGAAATTTTTAATGAAAATCATCCCCCCACAAGCCATATAAAATACAAAAGCATAGATTTTGCTCCTTGTAACAATTCAAGTCGGAAGTCGGAACAAAAAAGTTAAACCTTTTCTCATACAGCAAAGGTTTGAAACGACCAAGTAGCATGCCTCGATATTCAATTTGGAATGACTTTTATTACGCGTTTAATCTCCTTTTACGCGTTTATAAAACGCTACTAATTTGTTTTAAGAAAATGTAGTAATAACGTTTAAAAATTAAATGAAATAAAACAAAATGAAAAAAAATTTCTAAAATTTGAAATTTTTAATGAAAATCATCCCCCCACAAGCCATACAAAATACAAAAGGATAAATTTCGCTCCTCGAAACAAATCAATTATGGCAAACAAGCTTTTTTCAACCAATTTGGAACGATTTTTAAGACGGATTAACTCTCCGCTTACGCGTTAATAGCGCGAAATATATCGCGCGTTAATTGTCCCAAATTGGCCAAAATGGAAATCTTTAAACCCCCATAACTTTACAAAAAATGATCACAGGTAAAATATCTTTTCAAATTTAAGCTCAAGACAACAATACCATTCGAATGATATAAAAAATGTCAAAAATGGCTAGTTAAAAACGGCTAGTTCCGTCAAAAATGGCTAGTTAAAAAGTCGAAATTTGTCAGAAGAAAAAAAAACCCAGCCCGAGCACAAATATTCCGTCACTTTCGTATCAAAAGTCGGAACAACAAGACTGCTCGTATCAGCGCGAAGCCCTGAAGGTTCCGACTGCCTTTTAAGGTTTTACGGAGCAGTAATAACATCAAAAAAATTAAATGTAATAAAAATAAAAGGAAAATTTTTTTTTCTAAAATTTGAAATTTTTAATGAAAATCATCCCCCCACACGCCATTTAAAGTACAAAAGGATAAATTTCGCTCCTTGTAACAAATCAATTATGGCAAATAAGCTTCTTTCAACCAATTTGGACCAATTTAAGACGGATTAACTCTCCGCTTACGCGTTAATAGCGCGAAATATATCGCGAGTTAATCGTCCCAAATTGGCCAAAATGCCAATCTTTAAACCCCCATAGCTTTACGAAAAATGATCACAGGGGAAATATTTTTTCAAATTTGAGGTCAAGACAATAATAGCTTTCGAATGATATAAAAAAATTCGTCAAAAATGGCTAGTTAAGAAGTCGAAATTTGTCTGAAGAAAAAAAACCACCCCGAGCACAAATATTCTGTTACTTTCGTATCGAAAGTCGGAACAACAAGATCAATTAAAAATTTTGATGAGTTTGCGGATCAAAATAACATCCCATCCACAAGTAGCTTAATTAATATCCTCCGCCGCTGAGTTTTTTAAATAAAATTGCTAAGCGCTGCGAGTAAAATGATGCATTTTTATTGGCGAAAGTTGGAACTCAAAACCAAGTTAACATCCTCCCCTAAACGGATTTTGGGGAAGAATGATAAGTTGGTTCATTTTTGAGCCGTAAAACATAATAGACCCGGATTGTTTCACGCAGTACTTTTCGAAATTTTGAAAATTGAATTCAGCTTAATTTGAGCAAGGTAGTCTAATGCTGATTTAAAATAGCCAGATAAATCATTTATCATTATAATCATTTATGCATCTTCTTCGAAAACCAACCACAAACCATTCTCCCCCAACCCCTAGAATCAGCTCCTTAAAAACTGTTTAGACGTTCTTTGTTTCTGTTTCAGATGCTGACAGTGTGAAATCAAAGATACATCTTCACTTTTGGGCTGAAATGATTTGGTTAGTCTCACGGAAACATCTATTTTCAAGTTCAACTATCTTGTTCAATAAATAAGAACATTTTAAATGTTTCCAATCGTTATAGCATAAAAAAGCAGTTTCAATGTTAAAAAGAATTAAAAAGTCACGGCTAATTTAAACGCAAATGCACTATGCTAGTACGGCTCTCTTTCAGTAACTTTGACTATCCAAAAATTCCCCTTCGCTACAACTTTATGGCATCCATTTTGGCTCTAATTTTTTCTAAAGAGTCGGTAAGCGTTACCAATTACTAATTACTAATAGGGGGATTTGGCTCAGAGCCTTCCTGCGGTGTTTTCGGAAGAGTATAGATAAACCGCCTTTGCCTACTCGTGAAAACCCTAGACGCGCCCCTTTTTATTATTACGTCTATTATTTTTTAATTTCAATTTTCTCATTTCCTTTGTAGTATATCAAATACAGGTATCAGCTGTCCAATTGCTTTATTCGAAACCAATTGTTGTTCGATTTATTGCGAACAAATTCTAGAAATTAATGAGGTGAGATTTGATTTTCCCCGTTTGCGTTTCCGATTAGTTGAGGATTACTTCCCAATTTTAGCAGACTTTAATTTCTCAGGGTAGGATGGGAATCACTTAGACTCCGCTTTGATGATTAATGATGGTCCTAGCGATCAAAGTGAAACTTATCGCTTCCAGATTACCTGATACCGTAAAGTGTAGTCTCAATTTTTACGGGCAGATGCACAATCTAAATTAAGATTATGCAAAATCACATCGTAAACAGCTCCTCATTTTGAATAATAATGATAACAATTCCTGGCCTTCTGTGATGTAAATGACTTCAAATAGTCTAAAAGTTCATATTTGGAAGACAGAAGCAATTGCTTTGTCCTTTTCACAGGTAGAAAATGGATATCAAAATTAATATCAAACATTAATGGCAGCCAAAAGCAGTGGTGCGTTAAATATTACCAAAAGTGGCTTTTTGGATTATAAACAAGGTGAATTCCTTGTGAAGGGTTAGAACAGGCGACTGTTTTTTTAAAGACAAATTTGGCGGGTTTCTTTTAACACCCGATTGTGCTTATCAAAATAAAGCCATTGGCTTTGATTTTTGAGTAAATTTTGCTTTTCGATCGACATTTCAATCGTTCTCTATTAACTAGGCCTGCCGTATTAACTAAAAGACAAATCATCCAGTATTAACTAGGCATGGAAGCTTGAACTCAAGTCCCACCCTCAAAAAATTCGACAAAACGTAGCAAAAATCTCAAACAAAAAAAACCAGAAAAATTGTTTCATCATTAAAAAACTTTTTTTCAGAAAAAAGTTGGAACAATCGGTCAACTTCTCTAGCAACGAGGCAAATAATTCTGCTAAACATTGGAGCAAAATAAATCATAATTGATTGGGCAAAATGAAAGTGTTTTAAAGTTTTTTTTTCTTTTTTATCGCTAATTTTCAATATGAGCTCAACCCGGGTGCCGAAATCTCACTGGACGAATTTTTTTCTTCTAAATTTACTCTAGGACGGATTTCGTACAAGCTAATTTTTACCTTGAAGTCAATCACACATATATTTGATGATGACGATGTGCATTTCGCAATTGTCGTTTTCTTTGAAGCAAAAGTTCAGTTGTTCGCTTAAAATTATATTGATTACTCTGAGTATAGATATGCAGATCTAATATAATCTTTACATTTATTACTAATAATTAATAATTGGTGTTAATGCGATTCGCAGAGATGGAAAACCTTGCAGTCTGTTTAAGCATAGTCCGTTCCTCTTCTTTCCCCGCATTCCAAACTATGAGTTCTTTTGTTGAACGACGCTCTTGTTTAGCGACTCAAGGTCGTTTTTTTGCGTCTAGAATTTTCACGTGGTACCACTATCGCAGCCGAAATCGGTCAGGCTGTGGTACCCTGAAGCTGGAGGTCAATTGAAGGGCCTTGGCAGAGGATCGGTTACACGATCTGACGATGACGAAGTGAACGCCTCACCACTATGCTAAGTGCTAACTAATTAAAGAGTCTCTCTAAAATTATGCGCGAAGCCCTCTAGTGGCCAGCAGCTTATCCAGACAACAAAACAATTTGTTTGGGCGTCTCGCTGAACTGGCAGCAGGCTTCAGTGAACTCGCAGCATTCGTATATACTGATGTGCCACTTTCTCGTTTCCTAAGCCCTCTTTGTGCACGAGATGCATGCTAAGGGAAGAAGAAAGAAAACCATCAGCTCTACTTACTCAGGGTTTCTGGTTAGGTTTTCAGAAACCTGCGGTAAACCTGTGGGTCAAAGACCAGCTGGTTTAACAAGCAAATCAAGCGAATGGAGAGCAAAAACGCCTGAATTGAGTCATTTGAGTGCCTTCAAGCAGAAGCTTATCCTTTGACCCTACTTTGAAGAACGACCACTAGGAGCGCATTTTTATCTAGAAAATTAAGATTTAAATCATGTTTTTTCCAAAGGTTTTTCAATCAAAGTGAATAAATCGG